>NC_060144.1:537706589-538009619 GCF_021461385.2 Schistocerca piceifrons | reverse complement strand
CAATTCCCTCCAGCACTACTTCAGACATTAGTTGAGTCCACGCCACGTCGTGTTGCGGCACTTGTGAGTGCTCGTTGGGGCCGTACATGATATTAGGCCGGTGTACCAGTTTCTTTGGTTCTTCAGATTACGAAACGTTACTCATTTTCTAAAACATGGCGTTTCAAACCTCTATGTGATGAATGACCTCACAGGGTCTGAATCAACGAACCTTATAGTTTTCAAACACGAACTTCATTTCAATAATGACGACGTGCCAAGATTTTTACTGACTCTTAGGACTGGCATCCAACCCACAGAGCCGGCCGGTGTGGCCGTGCGGTTAAAGGCGCTTCAGTCTGGAACCGCGTGACCGCTGCGGTCGCAGGTTCGAATCCAGCCTCGGGCATGGATGTGTGTGAGGTCCTTAGGTTAGTTAGGTTTAAGTAGTTCTAAGTACTAGGGGACTGATGACCTTAGAAGTTAAGTCCCATAGTGCTCAGAGCCATGTGTGGAATAGCACGGAAGCGGTCCGAATTGGGAGCATTCGATCCGGAGTGGATGGCAGATGGAACTCCAGTCACCACCCAGACATAAAACTTGATCCTAGTCTGCCAGACAACCAGTCTCAGGGAAGACCTGATCAACACGTCGAGATACGGCTTCGAAATACTACGCTGGGAAGACACTGACCACTGCTAGGACACCCGATCTCAATGAAATGACTAAATACTGGGAATGTAGGCCTTTACGGACGTATTGTGTCTACATCTGTACTTGGCAGCCAGCTTAGCGCAAGAAGATTGGGACAGCTTAGAGGGTGTATAACGGTAGCTGCTGGCAAGCATCAAGCATAACGCTACACCACGAAAACTGTCAATCTCTGAGCGTACGAACAACAGAGTACAACGAACACGTGACACCTGAAAGGTGGTACAATTCAGTTATGAAACTTTCAACGTAGCCTCCCTGAACGTACTTAGAAGCGACCTTAGCTTTGCGGTTACTCGCAGAAACATGCCACTGGGTAGCTTCATTCACTTTGTGGAGTGTGTGACAGACACATGCAGGAAGCTAACCAGAGCCAGGCCGCCCAAACTGATGATCTCAAGAAATAAGAGGATGGCCCACAAGAGACTGTGGGATGATGATGGCATAGTGGTATTACCCACAGACAAAGGGAATCCCGTGGTCATACTGCAGAAGACTGACTACGATCTGAAGATCAACTTCTAGAGGACGCTGCTTATTATCCGTAGCGGTAGGGTGGATAGAAAAACTAAAGCTCTTGTTCAGGGCAGATGTAGACCAAAATTTATACTGTCTTTTGAACACGGCTTGTCCTACAATAGTACAGTTAAAGTATTAAAACTTGAGACTGTGATGTATAATATGGTTCACAGTATTCTGTGTTGGTTTTGTTTGATAATCTTCATCGACATTCGTTTTATAAGGATCTGAATTTTGAATTCTTCGAGGAAGGTTTAAGAATTTTTAAGGCTTGTGTCAAATTTCACTATGTTAGCTTTTATAGTTCCTGAGAAATGGTTCATTATATCTAAAAAAACACTCTTCGGCTATTCTCATTTAAATTTATTATTTGGTTTGTAATAATATTCCCATACGTCTAGTCACCAATGCTGTCCATTTCCCTAATCTTCATTCTTTACCTTGTCTTCCTGGAAAAATCTATTCTCCTACCACTTTTGTTTAGTCAACTTCTGAAAATTTTCTTATGCTTGCCGGGCCTTTGTCAGTGGAGCTTCATCGGCACTTCTGACTATCTTCATACCGAATGCACCTGGACGGAAACCTAGTCTCTGTAAACACTTCGCCCTACCTACATTTTCAGTATTGAACGCTAGACAGGTATCACATCCAGCTATTTTCGTAATATTTGTAGTCACACTCGTCCATATGAGGTAACTTTGTCCCTCCTTCGTGTTTTATATTTTCCCATGTACATATTTTTTCCAGTGGATCAGGATAGGCTACGTATCTGAAAATTGGTTTTATAATATTTAAAACAGCAAGTCGCAAACCACGATTATGGGTGAATGGCTTTCCAATGGCTTCTGCATCAAAATGTTTTCCCCACGATATGTCTCGAAGGGATTGTTGAGGATACTCATGTGTGGGAAGTTTGTGGAAGAATGTCGCCTACACTGCTTGCTGCATTGCTTTCACACTATGTGTAATGTCCTTGGTGTAGTTTCCATGTTATATTTGTGGTCTGTGAGTTTCTTTGTCTTTCAGTCTCTTAGCACCTCAGAGTAGCTTCCTAATTTCTTTCGCTTTATTTCTTTCACAGCCTTCTAGATACATCTGCATTTCGTTTATACTGACCGACAAACAGGCACAGAGGGCAAAGAATTTTTCGAAAACTTTTTTCTATACAGGTTTCGATAACTAAACTTTTATATGTCCTTCTTACAACATCAATGTAATAAATTAAGCAGAGAAAATTACCTACTTTTTCGCTGGTTCGCCCTTCATCTGCCCTTAAGGTAACAGGCTGGCCTGAGAAGGTTGCAAAGCGACTTAAATCTAAGCTTGCCCAGATTAAACTGGTAACCCAGATTATATGGATTACGCAAAATCCACAAAAAGTGTACCGCTACCTATCACTGTGAAAGACTTTGGTGCAGCCGCCTACCCGACAGCACGATATATGGGAACGTGCATCGACCACATCTGCAATTTGTCAGACTTCGTGGAACGTCTCAAACATTTACTTATCTCGGAAGCAAACATCATGATCTGTGTAATGGTGGATCACTGTTCATCAGGGTACCACTCCAGGACACATTCGATTTGATCGGTGACAGATTTGATGCAGTTTTTCTGGATATTTTTCAAGCGTATTTTGACATCGACTTACTACGTCTTGGCCAATTCTGCGAGTAGACTGAAATTGTAGCGATAGGTAGCCCCCTTTCCTCCGGTAGCAGCCAATCCGCTTATGGAGATGTTAGAGGACGAGGACGTTACAACTGCCATCTGTCCTCTATATGTGGATGACATCTTCATCATCTGGTCGCACTGCCGGGAAAGACTGGACGAGTTCTTGGCCTACCTGAACTCATGCCACTGCAACATAAAATTCGCCATGGAGCAAGAGAAAGATGGTCACCTTCCGTTCCTGAATGTCTTCGTGAGGAAGAAGACAGATGGCACCTTTAGCCACAGTGTGAATAGAAAGCGAAGACACACTAATGTATAAGTAAACGCTCACAGCTGCCATCACCCAGCACAGAAGATTTGGGTGCTTAGAGCACGTATACTCTGAGCCAAGATACTTTCGGACTCTGGCAGCTTGACCACGGAATTAGAACATCTTCAAAGAGTGATCACTGACAATGCATATTTAACCACAATATCCGCAATGCATTGTATTCCACCAGATGAACTGATACACCCGAAGAGGAACAAGAAGAAGGGACTAGGAAGGTAGCTTTTCTACCGTTCTGCCAGCATCAGTAGAATGCTGAAGAAACATGAAATCAGATGTGTGTTCCACCTGCCCAACAGCATCGGGGTTTTCTTGGAACGGTCATGGATGATCTAAGGTTACGGAAACCCTGTATTTATCACACTATTTGAGTCTACGGAATGTTTTATATAGGTCAGACTGTCAGATCAGTAGAGAACATGGAATATGATAAAACCAGGATTCTGGCCCAAACCCCAGATCGTGGGAAATATCATCAATGAATTACTCAAAATCAAGACGGCAGACAATGCAGTCAGTTAGAAAGCAGGATACCAACTCAGCACTGCGTGGAATAAAGAGTTTGAACTGCAATGGAAGCATAGGGAAGAAGTTCGCAGCTCCAGTAAAGAACCTCGGACAACTGTAGGTGTAAGTGGCTGGATTAGACCACATATGGAGCACAGGGCGGTAGCTACCACAGTGGGAGACAGCCACAGCCGGCTCAGAGGAGATGTGGGACAACATCAACAGCCTCAGACCTCAGGGATCGCGCGTCACTGGAGCAGCTCTAATGAAAAACACCAGTCGTCTCCTCAGGAGAGGCTGCTGCAGTCGGAACGGACACAATACGAGACTCTAGCAGCAGCGTGAGACTGGAGGCAGTGCATCTCGCGGATGCGGCCCGAATGCGGGACACCAGGTGACTGGTTGACTGATACTTCTGTTAAGGACAGCCAAACACGGGCGCTGACAAAAGAGGAAACAACCAATCCAGAGCGGACGGCAGAAGGAATTATAGGCACCACCCAGGCGTAGATATGGGATCGAATCATCCAGGCAGCCCCTATCAGAGAACACCGAATGAAGCTACAGCATCAAAATACCGTGTGTAGAAGACGCGGATCACCGGCAGAATTTCGCAAAATGTTTGTGGGAAGAAGTAACATGTCCAATTTTTCCCGGAAAGTGGTCTGTCGAAATTTCAATGGTAAAACTACTCGTCATGCACAACGCTCTCTTTTAGAGCACTACATGACAATGCTCCAAATAGAAGCAATCTAGGTGACGTCAGTTGAAATAAACGGTCATATATGTAACCTGTTTGTTGTTCTTGACCGTGTAAACTTACTGGAATTGATTATTTTAGACCTTGGTCATACCCTTCGATGAGGCAGCGACATACAAATTATTTCAGTAACGTTAACTTATACTTTTATTGGAATGAATAGTTTTTTTAAATTGAGTAGGTTTATTTTACACTATTGACTACCTTGTATCAACTGGGTTTCACACTATTTTTTCGGTCCCTTATCATTTCTTTCCTGGTGTTAGGAACGAACTTGTCTAAGTAAATCACGCCACTGTTACCTTAGTATGACGACAGTACAGAATTTTGCAAACGTAACTCTAGTCTACCTTGCCCACCGTTCACTACTAGTAAACAATGTTTACCTAACCTATGTCTGATTAGCAATTCGTATGTTCTCCTTTTTATAGTTCATTATTAAAATAATAATAATTACAATGTACAATGTTCCACGCCTATATCATTATCCATTAGAATAACGGCTTGTCGCTTAAGCTTTTGTATACTCCCAGTTTTAATACCTGATGTTAACCTATAACAAAACGATTCTGCATATACAGCTTCATTTGTATTTAGTGATACCACGTAAATGGCTAATGTTCAGAGTGATGGCATTTTAACGGAAATGACAAAAAATGTAATTAGATTCATTAAAATTATCCATTATGTAATATGGTTATAATAGAATTGTTTTGCATAATAACTCATAAATTACTGTTCAAATGGTTCAAATGGCTCTGAGCACTATGGGACTCAACTTCTAAGGTCGTTAGTCCCCTAGAACTTAGAACGAGTTAAACCTAACTAACCTAAGGACATCACACACATACATGCCCGAGGCAGGATTCAAACCTGTGACCGTAGCGGTCTCGCGGTTCCAGACTGCAGCGCCTAGAACCGCACGGCCACTTCGTCCGGCTAAGTTACTGTTGTTGCATTGTTTGTATATGTAAGGTATGTTGTATTTAGGGTCTGAAGATGATGTTGTAACAACATCGAAGACAGTTGTCAATAAAACCAACACCTTAATACAGCTGGAGGAATTTCGTCATTTTTAACAAATGCCTTATTAGTCACTTCCTTCGTGCATGAGTTACATTTCCTTAAGATTCTTCTTATGAACCTCAGTCTCACATCTGCTTCTCTTAGAATTAGTTTCATGCGGTCATTCCATTAAGATAGATCTGAATAGTAACTCCTAGACATTTTATGGTAGATACTGTTTCCAGCAGTTTGTCGTCAATAGTGTAGCTGAACCGAGTGGATTTTTTTTTCGTAAGTGTGCGCGATATATTACATTCTCTCTTGCTCAGGTTCAACTGCCAGAGACATCATTATGCATTATCAATCCTCTCTGCTTGTCATTCTGCAAATCGTTACGACCTTTGGCATTCCTGCTATTCTATAGACAACCGCATCATCTAAGAACAATCTTAAAGAGGTTTCGAGGCATTCTAGTAAATCATTAATGTGCACTACAAAATAGTAACGGTCACATCACACTTTCTTGGGTACTCCAGAAATTACTCCCTGTCCAGTTTGTTCCTTTAATGGCGACGTGTTGAGTTCTATCTGCAAGGAAATCTTGAAGCTGATTGCAAGTCTGGTATTATACTCGACAATCTCGTATTTTTATTTCACGAACCAAAAAGTTGAATGCAAGCGTTCAAGCGTCCATGAATTTTCTTGTACAGGTGCCTGATATCAGTTTGTTGGGTGGAGTTCATGCCTGCTGCAGTTGTCCTGTTAGTATAGGGACAGGGACGGTTAATGACGGTTGTGGTCGACGCTGGATTTGTTACCCTATGATTTGCAATATATGCTCGACTGGAGACAGATCTGGTGATCGAACAGGCCAACGCAACATTTCTACATTCCATATACTGTAGTATATTGGAAATGTCGTGTGGCTAGGGCCTCCCGTCGGGTAGACCGTTCGCCTGGTGCAGGTCTTTCGATTTGACGCCACTTCGGCGACCTGCGTGTCGATGGGGATGAAATGATGATGATTAGGACAACACAACACCCAGTCCCTGAGCGGAGAAAATTTCCGACCCAGCCGGGAATCGAACCCGGGCCCTTAGGATTGACAGTCTGTCACGCTGACCACTCAGCTACCGGGGCGGACATGTAGTATATTGGGTTATATCAGCTGTACAATGGCGAGCGTTATCCCAGTGGAAAACACTCCCTGGAATGCTATTCGAGAATAGCAGCTCAAAAGTTCAAATCATCAGTATGACGTACAGATTCTTAGTCAGGGTGAGTGGGATACCAACGGGAGATTTTCTGCTGTCATTATAATCGTATCCGAGATCATAATTCAAGGTGCAGGTCAAGTGTGTCTAGCATTCAGACAGGTTGGCTCCAAGCCCTAAACTGGCCTCATTGCCAAGACACGGCCATCTCTGGAACCGAGGTGGGACCAGCTTTCATCGGAAAGACCTCAGCCCTCCCCTCCACGACCTCTCACTTGGTGGCAATGAAATCGCAAATGGCGGTGGTTCGGGTTCAGGGGAACACACGCTAAAGGGCTTCTGGCTCGGAGCTGTCCTTGAAGAACCCGATTTGTAACCGTCCATTGTGTCACTGTGCTGCCGGTTACTGCTCAGATTGCTGCTGCAGATGCAGTACAATACGCCATAACCATACATCGAACAGCCCGCATCTCGTGGTCGTGCGGTAGCGTTCTCGCTTCCCACGCCCGGGTTCCCGGGTTCGATTCCCGGCGGGGTCAGGGATTTTCTCTGCCTCTTAATGGCTGGGTGTTGTGTGATGTCTTTAGGTTAGTTAGGTTTAAGTAGTTCTAAGTTCTAGGGGACTGATGACCATAGATGTTAAGTCCCGTAGTGCTAAGAGCCATTTGAACCATACATCGAACACGATGATCTTCCCTCTCGGTAATGTCGTGTGATCGTCCGGAACTCTGTCGTCTTGCGACTGTACGTTCTCGTGACCACCTCTACCAAAAATCATGTGTACCGGCTGCATTCCTGTCGTGTCTTTCTGCAGTAAGGAACATCTAGCTTTTCGTAGCCCTTTTACAGATATCGCTGAGGCTCACTGAAGTGTTGGTAATTGCGTATTCGTCCCCTTAAAGGTGTTCTTGACTGTTATCAACTCACTACGTGCAATCTCATAGATAACTGACGCTCACCACAGTACAGCGTGTTTTGAAGCAAATCTGATTTGCATCCTCATCATGGCACTATTAGTGCCACTCTTATGTGACTGATGCGAAATTTGTATAGACACAATCTTCCTGATATAGAAATACACGTACCAACTATCCTTTATGTCGCATTACTCCTTCTTGGTGTTACGGTTTTTTCTCCGGCCACATATTATCTAATTTTTTACTGCAAAAATACGCCAAAATCACCGGCGACTAACCTGTCCTTACGATAAATAATCCAGTCTAAGCGACTTTGGATTTAATTGTAATTCACTTCAAGTTTCAACGAATTTTCTGTTTCTGCACTACTGGCTATTAAAATTGCTACACCAAGAAGAAATGCAGATGATAAACGGGTATTCTTTGCACACATATATTATACTAGAACTGACATATCATTACATTTTCACACAGTTTGCGTGCATAGATCCTGAGAAATCAGCACCCAGAACAACCACCTCTGGTCGTAATGACGGCCTTGATACGCCTGGGCATTGAGTCAAACAGAGCTTGGATGCCGTGTACAGGTACAGCTGCCCCTGCAGCTTCAACACGATACCACAGTTCATCAATAGTAGTGAATCGCGTATTGTGACGAGCCAGTTGCTCGGCCACCATTGACCAGACGTATTCAATAGGTGAGAGATCTGGTGAATGTGCTGGCCAGGGCAGTAGTCAAACATTTTCTGTATCCAGAAAGGCCCATACAGATCCTGCCACATGCGGTCGTGCATTGTCCTGCTGAAATGTATGGTTTCGCAGGGATCGAATGAAGAGTAGAGCAACGGGTAGTAACACATCTGAAATGTAGTCCATGCTGCTGCAAACGTCGTCGAACTGTTCGTGCAGATGGTTGTTGTCTTGCAAACGTCCCCATCTGTTGACCCAGGGATCGAGACATGGCTGCACGATCCGTTACAGCCATGCGGATAAGATGCCTGTCATCTCGACTGCTAGTGATACGAGGCCGTTTGGATCCAGCACGGCGTTCCGTACTACCCTCCTGAACCCACCGATTCCATATTCTGCTAACAGTCATTGGATCTCGACCAATGCGAGCAGCAAGGTCGCGATAAGGTAAACCGCAATCGCGATGGGCTACAATCCGACCTTTATCAAAGTCGGAAACGTGATGGTACGCATATCTCGTCCTTACACGAGGCATCACAACAACGTTTCACCAGGGAACGCCGGTGAACTGCAGTTTGTGTACGAGAAATCGGTTGGAAACTTTGCTCGTGTCAGGACGTTGTAGGTGTCACCACCGGCGCCTGCCTTTTGTGAATGCTCTGAAAAGCTAATCATTAGCCTATCACGGTATCTTCCTCCTGTCGGTTAAATTTCGCGTATCTAGCACGTCATCTTCGTGGTGTAGCAATTTTAATGGCCAGTAGTGTAATACGGTCTGAACATTATAACTTTCTATCTGCCTTGCTACTTCTGGGACATTTCCTTGGATGCTTCTGCAGTATACTAATACCGTATTATACTTACACGATCTGAGAGGACAAGCATTCACCGAGAATACTGTCACTGCTATAACTTCGATTTTTGCATGCAGTTCGTCTCTGATTACAATAGGATTTCTCTAATCCTAAAAACCTCATACACGCTTTACCATAAGCCGCAATTTTTCCAAGACATTCAGAGAAAATTTAGGCTTCTACCGTCGTATTAACTCATGCTTCCAAGACCCTTCAGGCTTTTGGGAAGGAATACAAAAGATAATAGTGAAATTCTAGTCAACATTTCAGTACAGTCCCTAACTGTGAAGAGCCATCTGAACATCTCTGCTGGTTCGCTTCCACTCTCAAACGAAGAAATCGTGAAAATAATCAATTCGCTGGAAAACAGTGAGGCACTTTGCGAAGGAGGAATTATTGCACAAATATGGAAAAAACACATAATACCAAAAATTCACATAATAATATCAGAAGACCGCTAAACAGAGAAAATTCTAAATGAATGGAAGAGCACCATGTACAAACATTTCACAACAAAGCAGATAAAACTACTACGATGGATTACATAGGAATCTCACTGCATCAGTGATTTACAAAGTTCTCTGCAAAGCTTTGCTAAACCAACTCTAGACTCAAGGGCACCATCACACTGGAGAGTATCTGGTGGCGTTCCAGAAAAGGAGACTCCGTTACGAACAAATCTAGAATCGCAAAACCAAACTACACGTCAGACAACGTTGGAATATCACCGTCAAAGTTGTGAATTTCAGAAAAGCTTAAGACTCTGTTGTGGGAAAACGCTGTGTAATAGCCTAGAAGTGTTAGAAGTCTGTCGGAACACCTGACCCATCATGAAGAAATTCTTATCATTAACCACCCGAAAAGTGTATTTCGTGGGAGAAATCTCCTATTCAGTCGAAATTCACACAGGAGTCCGATAAGCATATGGCTTATCAGCACTGTTGTTCAACATTGTAACGTCCCGGCGGGGTCAGGGATTTTCTCTGCCTCGTGATGACTGGGTGTTGTGTGCTGTCCTTAGGTTAGTTAGGTTTAAGAAATTCTAAGTTCGAGGGGACTGATGACCATAGCTGTTATGTCCCATAGCGCTCAGGCCCAGAGCCAACATTGTAACGGAAAAAAATCATCATCGAACAAGAGGAACACATCAAAGGTATCCAAATTGGAAAGACAAAGGAAAAAGAATCATTGTCAAATTCTTAGCCTTTAGAGACGACCTGCCTATAGTAACGAAAAACGAAGATGAAGCCCAAGTAGTACTAGAAAAACTATGTGAAGTTATCTTCGAAACTAGTGTCTAAGTTTGATATGAAAAGACTCAGTATATGGACCCAAATCAACCGGAACACTCCCACTGTAAAAAATGACACATTTTTGTCACTTAAGAGAAACCGTCCCACCTACACTCCTGGAAATTAAAATAAGAACACCGTGAATTCATTGTCCCAGGAAGGGGAAACTTTATTGACACATTCCTGGGGTCAGATACATCACATGATCACACTGACAGAACCACAGGCACATAGACACAGGCAACAGAGCATGCACAATGTCGGCACTAGTACAGTGTATATCCACCTTTCGCAGCAATGCAGGCTGCTATTCTCCCATGGAGACGATCGTAGAGATGCTGGATGTAGTCCTGTGGAACGGCTTGCCATGCCATTTCCACCTGGCGCCTCAGTTGGACCAGCGTTCGTGCTGGACGTGCAGTCCGCGTGAGACGACGCTTCATCCAGTCCCAAACATGCTCAATGGGGGACAGATCCGGAGATCTTGCTGGCCAGGGTAGTTGACTTACACCTTCTAGAGCACGTTGGGTGGCACGGGATACATGCGGACGTGCATTGTCCTGTTGGAACAGCAAGTTCCCTTGCCGGTCTAGTAATGGTAGAACGATGGGTTCGATGACGGTTTGGATGTACCGTGCACTATTCAGTGTCCCCTCGACGATCACCAGTGGTGTACGGCCAGTGTAGGAGATCGCTCCCCACACCATGATGCCGGGTGTTGGCCCTGTGTGCCTCGGTCGTATGCAGTCCTGATTGTGGCGCTCACCTGCACTTCGCCAAACACGCATACGACCATCATTGGCACCAAGGCAGAAGCGACTCTCATCGCTGAAGACGACACGTCTCCATTCGTCCCTCAATTCACGCCTGTCGCGACACCACTGGAGGCGGGCTGCACGATGTTGGGGCGTGAGCGGAAGACGGCCTAACGGTGTGCGGGACCGCAGCCCAGCTTCATGGAGACGGTTGCGAATGGTCCTCGCCGATACCCCAGGAGCAACAGTGTCCCTAATTTGCTGGGAAGTAGCGGTGCGGTCCCCTACGGCACTGCGTAGGATCCTACGGTCTTGGCGTGCATCCGTGCGTCGCTGCGGTCCGGTCCCAGGTCGACGGGCACGTGCACCTTCCGTCGACCACTGGCGACAACATCGATGTACTGTGGAGACCTCACGCCCCACGTGTTGAGCAATTCGGCGGTACGTCCACCCGGCCTCCCGCATGCCCACTATACGCCCTCGCTCAAAGTCCGTCAACTGCACATACGGTTCACGTCCACGCTGTCGCGGCATGCTACCAGTGTTAAAGACTGCGGTGGAGCTCCGTATGCCACGGCAAACTGGCTGACACTGACGGCGGCGGTGCACAAATGCTGCGCAGCTAGCGCCATTCGACGGCCAACACCGCGGTTCCTGGTGTGTCCGCTGTGCCGTGCGTGTGATCATTGCTTGTACAGCCCTCTCGCAGTGTCCGGAGCAAGTATGGTGGGTCTGACACACCGGTGTCAATGTGTTCTTTTTTCCATTTCCAGGAGTGTAGATGACGGGACACTGTCTCCCACACAGAAGGAATATTGAAACATCGAAATGCGTGCGAACTGACATGGAATCACTACAAAAATGAGTGATACCTGTTAACTCAAAAGGACGCTATTACAACACGTTACTTTTGCCAGAAGCCTTGTGTGCTTCAGAAACGGCAGCAATTAAAGGGACGATAAAACGTCACGACATAGAGAAACAAAAAGGGAATTTTTTTAGAAAAAAAGTATGGCACTGTTCTCAGAGTAGTAACTTGTCTCAGACGAACGAGCAAGCAAGTGTATGAAAACACAGACAAAATCATATATAAATTTCGGAAAATATACCTGCAGTTCTACGGGTACCTTCTTATGATAGGTCAAAGCAGACTCTCTAAGAAAATTGTTACATAGTTAATGGATGCAAATTAAAGAGTAGTTGGATGAAAGAAACGCTGGAATACATGCAAAATTTGACAATTTTTGGCAGAAGTATATGAGAACAGAAAACAATTTAAAAGTAGAAAGAAATGTCTCCTCGAAAGAATAAACAGAGAATATATGGACAAACGAAAGGAAGGAAAACACTGTGAATAAAAAAAGACCTTTAGAGAAGAAAAGAGGAAGAAGAAGTGAAGCTGCTATTAAGTGATGTTTACAGGCTCTTCTAAGTGGGAGTAACCGAAATAACAATAGTAATATGTGTTATCCACTGTAAGAATTTCTGTATCCACTGATAATACGATCCAATATTAACCGACGGCACATGAAAAAGGAGAGCAGTATCTCTCCTGCATTTATGGGGAAATTCAGTTTCTATTTATAAACGTAAATAGAATTAACCTAATAATTTTACAGAAGAACATACATTTTCCTACATTTATGCTACATATTTCATAATTCCTCTTCAAATCTAAGTATACCTTTTAGGGGAGTTGCTAAGCAAAGCTAAGGTAATCCATTCGAATGAAGTCGTTCAATGTATTTTAGCAAACTGTCATGCAGAAGTGGCTGTTGTCCGATATATCCTTTGAAATAATCTCTCAGTTTCTCTACAGCCGGATAAAACATGAAATATCGGAGGAATAGAAAACAGCAAAGATTATTTTAACAACAATATGGGACTGTGTGTACGCCTTGATGCAGAACACTTCTGTTTTTTTATTCATTTATTCACAAACTAATTTCAGCGACAATATCTCCACAAGTGTGGGTTCTTTTAATTCTAGGCTGTTCAAAAATAGCATAGTTATAAACATTATAAAACGTAATTACATATGTACAGTTCGACTCCAAATATTGCGTTCTGTAAATAGTTTTATAATACCTTATTTACTTTAAATGGTAACATGGTTTTTTATGTCTATTCGGCATATTTTCTGGTTTTTTGTTGTAATGGCAACAGCGACAAGAAACGTATAAATCATGACATGACTTAAAGTAAATAAGGTGGTTTGAAACGATTCACAGAATACAATATTTGGAACCAAGACTACAAGTGCAGCAATATTTTATAATATTTATAACAATGATATATTTGGATGTTTTAGAATTAAAGAACCCAGTGATGATGTATTGGGAATAAATGAATAAAAAAGAGATTTCATTAAGGTGGACCCACAGTCCCATTTAGTTATTTTTATGCACACACGAACCAATGGAAGAGTTTCAAGATAAAGTGATTGTAATTTCATCATACAAGAAACGCGAAAGAAGTAATGTAGCTAATTACGGGGTTGAAAGTATTCTGAATGTCGCTTACGAAATGTACAGTAAAATAATAAATGAAAGGCAACGAAATATCTCCTATACAGTGCTGGGGCAGGGTTTCCGAATGGGAAGATGAGGAAAACGAATTCCAAAATTATTTAGATAAGATATCTGTATGGTGCGGAAAGTGGCAGTTGACATTGAATAAAGAAAAATGTGAAGTTACTGAAATGAGTATTAAAAGAAATCCACTAAATTGTGATTAGCGATAAGTCACACAAATCTTAAGGCTGTTAATTCAAATAAATACTTAGGGTACACAATTACAAATACCATAATTGGAACGCTGATACATACATAATGTTGTGGGTAGAGCCAACCAAAGCCTGCGATTTAGCGGCAGAAAGCTTAGAAGGTGCAACAGGTCTACTAAACTGACTGCTTACACTTACTTGTCCTCCCCCTTCTGGAATATTGCTGTGCGGTGTGGGATCCGCATCAGACGGGACAGACGGATGACATCGAAAAGTACAAAAAAGGGCAGCTTGTTTTGTATTGTCGCAATGTAGGGGAGATAGTGCCACAGGCATAATATGTGAATAGGAGTGGCAATAATTAAAACAAAGGCTTTTTTTCTTTACCATGGGATCTTCTCATAAAATTTCAATCACAAGTTTTCTCCTCCGATTGCAAGAACAGTCTGTTTGCATGATTATCGTGATAAAATAAGGGGAATCAGGGCTCGCACGGAAAAATTCAGTTCTCAATTTTCCCGTGCGCCGTTCGAGAGTGGAACGGTACAGAGACAGACTGATGGTGATTCATTGAACCCTCTGCCATCCACTTTATTGCGATTAGCAGAGTAATCACTTAGATGTATATGTAGAAGATCATGCGTGAATAGACGGTGCCTTTGCACAGTAGCAGATAACACAAAAGGTACGAGAATGTAATGTAGAAACTCACCTAGCATCTGTGAAATTTACAGAGATAAGCTGTGGGCAATAATGGAAAAAAGGGAAAGCTTTAAACGTTTCCCAACACATGATAAAGATGGAACAGCAAGCATCTTCAGATTTGCTTAATATTGGATGTCGTTAAGTGCATGGTATATCGTGCATAGAGAACGCCCCAGCAAATAACTGCCGTCGTCAAATATTTGGAAACATTGCGTGGTGTCCTCGTTGACGCATGCGACGAAGTCCAGTGGCATGAAATTAGGATCAGGCCTACACAGATCTTTCATCATTCAAACATATCGGACATGTTCCCACGATGACAGATCTGTGTTGGCCTCATCCGTTTTGCTTCGATAATTTTGAGCTCATATCATATAATAATTCATTAGACATACTGTAAGCGGGAACTAAGTCATCGTCGGACGTTTTCCCCTGCTAGCGATATTACGTTTGAAGAAGTTTTAATAGGCTAAGGTAAACCAATTCACATTAAATTCACATGAACTGAAAATGGTCTTTACGTCTGCTTTTTGTGTAACTATGTTTGGAGAGATTGTTTAGTATGACCTGGCCTCTTACGTAAATTAAATTGGTGAAGAAACAGTGGTTGCCTCATGCGCTTTGTCCTGAGCGTAAGATATAGCCGTAGCAAATATTCGGAAAGTTAATGTATGAAGCAGTAGAATCAGTATCTCAACAGACTTCTGCAAAACTGCTCCATGACACGGTAACATCTCACAGTGTAGAGAAACGCTTTGTGTGTAGATAATATATCTTTATTGCTCTCCCTCTCTCTCTCTCTCTTTCTCTTTCTGTCTCTCTCTCTCTCTCTCTCTCTCTCTCTCTATATATATATATATATATATATATATATATATATATATATATATATATATACGAGGGCCGTTCAGAAAGTAACCTGCGGTTGATTTTAAAAAATGCACCAAGTTAAATAAAAATATTTTAATATATACATCTTACAACTACATCTTTGCACTATTTTTCTACATAGTCTCCATAGCGATTGAGGCACTTATCGTATCTCTTCACAAGCTTTGAAATTCCTTCTGCATAAAAATCACCCGCTTGTGCCTGGAGCCAGCCTCTGACCGCATCTTTGAGCTCTTCGTCGTCATCAAATCGCTGTGACCCGAGCCATTTCTTCAAATGCATGAAGAGGTGATAATCACTTGGCGCCAGGTCTGGGCTGTAAGGTGGATGGTTGATAACGTCCCACTTGAAGGACTCAAGGAGGGCCGTTGTTCTGCGAGCAGAGTGAGGACGGGCGTTTGGCTGTAAAAAACCTTATGACAGCACGCACTTCACATTTGGCGGGGTTTTCTATTGCAGCACACATTTCAAACTGCCACAAAAACTAAACTAGCGCAGGTACGACGTTCACTCGACCACAGCTTGATGCCGACTGACCTGTTGAGTGCGTGAACGCACAGATGGCGTCGCTACTCCCCCCGCAACCCGCACTGTGACCAATCGGAGGTTACTTTCTGAACCGCCCTCGTATATATATATATATATATATATATATATATATATGTATAACTTTAATCTTCTTTATGTTTAATTAATTCGTTATTATTAAGTAATTATGCAAAATATATTTTATTTACATTCTAAACTAAGAACTTTCTCAAGTTAAATGGATGCCTAAGAGAAGTAAGGAAAACCTTACGTAACAGAATAGCGACTAAAATCTGGACTCGTGGCGAACTGTCTCACGGCTACACGTGCAGGAGTTTACTTTCGGTGTTCGCAGCTGTTTAATTAATGTCTGTATTGTTGTCATTAATGTGGAACCTGCACTCAGTCAAACAAGTAGCATGATACACATACATCCTTACCAAATGCACAAATGCACATTTGGCGTAATCCTTCTGCCTTTTCGTATACTCAGCTGGCAGCGGGTCGCAGAGTGTCGTTATGAATTTGAGGCGCATCTGATATATAAACGGTGTGAAGATGAGCTGTGGTACCACTTTGACAAAGCACCGTTAACCGTAAGTGATTCTTAGCTTTACTTGCACTGTACGTTTCCGGTAAGTTTTTCTATCGTACTTTGCTCTTTCGTATAGAATTTCTGAAGTGGTTAGAGGGCGTTACTAACTCAGATTTGCGAAACTGATCACTATAAATCGCTTGAAAACGTCTCAAAATTATCTCCGGCACCCATAATAACAGTGTTACGGTTTATGAGGCCAAAAAAGTATTTACAGCTATATTAACTTAATGCTGGTACTTGCCTAAAAGAGGCTGAACGGTTATCGTCACTGAATTTTGGAAGTAACAGTATCGTTACATAAGTATTAAAATTATCGCAGCCGCTACGATTTTTCAGGTGAAGTGTATCGGATACCAGGAATTATTCTCAGTTCCATGTGCAGTAGGTTCCACTTCTTAACGTGGAGGTTCCATGTTTGTTCAACCCATATCAATGATTTTGTATTGTTCCTTTTCTACTATAAGCAAGTTACAACAGAGCTATTTGGTACTTGGTTGCCACTCTTTCCAGATGACTGCTAGCCCATATCTTAATCTCCTTAATGGTCCCATCTCAAACGAAAATAAATCTCTTCACTGAAGAATACTTAAATTGTCAGTGGCAAAAATTATATAAAATTCACTCAAAAAACTTGTAAATTCTACACGTAATATTTAAATTATGGTTACTGAATAGTGTACACACAAGCAGTGTGCCGTTGAAAGCATATACTTTTTACGCCAAACATATAATTTATATTTAACAAAGTCAAAATGTAATAATGAGGTATTTCCGACCTTACTGCGTTGCTTCCACCCGATTTCCCCCAATTGTAGCATATTTGTAAATTTTTTTCTGCATAAGAAAGAAGGTGAAGATATTTTTAACGTTGAGTACGTTTATCAAGCCTGTTAAAACCATTAATCATTCTATTACTAGTCTGACTTTGTAATACGACGCCGTAAGTTCCTCATTGAACAAAAAACATCACGAAGTAATATACACAAGACAAAAATCTAACAAGTTACTTTGCTTAACCACTACGCGTCTTACACTCTCAAGACGCATGGCAGTACTGAAATTGCGTCTATTATCATGGTCTAACTCGTAAAGAGAAATATGAGGGTTCACGGTTTCACCCCCATAACCGATTATAATCCATAATAACCCAACTTCCCCCAAAAGAAAGGCTCCGCGACAACTATGTTTTCCAAAGCTCCAATTTAAAAACTTCAATTATTTGTTAATTTATTTTTATTCTGTCTTCTGTCAATGGACCACATTTTGAAATATGTTTCATTGGCTCAGTATTTACTATTGTATTAAACGTTATCTAATAACTATTGTTAATAACATTACACGGATTCAAAGAAAGTATAACTCGTTAAAATCGATTTTCTGCTCCTGTATTAGGTTTAGTCTTTACTCAGTGGTTGTAATTTGTAAACACAAGTAGCGTGGGTTATTTTTTATTTTAGCAAAATGATGGATTCTCTGTAGCTAAACAGAAGCGAAAATTATGACCAGTTGAGAGACTGACTATCAGTTTCTTATTTAGCGTCTCTTCTCTTTATTTTTGTATGATTTACCGTAATTTCTAATTCCTCCACTACATACGTTGCTTAAGAATTTTGGGTCTTCTTCGACTTTCTTTTTCCTGACCCTATTCCGTGTCTTCACATCGTCGCTATGTTAATCTGGGTTTGACAATGTTAGCGGTAGATGGCGGACGGATGACCTTCCAGTCGCTAAACTTCTCCCTCTGAAACGGAATTTGGTGCCCTCGTTTGTCTGCGTCTTGATTTATCATATGCGAAAGTATGTAAACATTTTCGGAATGTTTGTATCTCATGTAACTGTGACGGTACTTGGGTACCAGCCCGCTATTCCCTTAGTGTGTCGTGGTGAACAGCCTAAAAACCAGCAAACGGGCCGTCGTCATTAATCCGCCCGGCGGATTGATCCGTAATGGCCGTGCCTCCCGGAATCCCGGAAGTGGCGTGCTAACACGTGCGGCTAACCTGGAATGCCTATACATTTCCTGGATTTTCTTTTATTCTTTTAATTAATGTTTTGTATGTGTTGCCGGCCGGAGTGGCCGCGCGGTTCTAGGCGCTTCAGTCTGGAACCGCGCGACCGCTAAGGTTTCAAGTTCGAATCCTGCCTCGGGTATGGATGTGTGTGATGTCCTTAGGTTAGTTTGGTTTGAGTAATTCTAAGTTCTAGGAGACTGGTGACCTCCGATGTTAAGTCTCATAGTGCTCAGAGCCATTTGTATGTGTTTGCTGCGGCTGACTTTATGATTTTGGTGGTTGAAGTTGATATTTTCCTTAAATCTACAGTTGTAACAAAGACCCATAGATATGAAAGATATCTTACGACTCTTAAGAAATTCTCTATCCTACAGTATGAGGGACTGTCAATAAGTGAAAAGGCAAATTTCTGAAGGCAAAAAACTGCATTGTTACAGAATGAGACTTTTAATACTTCGATACCCCATTCCCACCACTATTTTTTTTTTTTTTTACCCACGCAAAGAAGCCTTTGTCTTCTTGTTTGACCCGTTTTCCCACAATTTCTTAGACATGCTCTTTGTTGCTAAACTTTTTCCCATGTAATGCCTCCTTGTGTGGATGAACCGAATGAAGCTTGTTTAGAAAGAGGCAGATTCACTTCCATGACGCTCTTTCATGCCTGTACATACTATGAGTCCTGTTTTGTTGAGTTTACTATTTCCAGACCTACCTTGCACTTGCTTTATTCTAGTTTAGTTCGTTATTGATAATAGTATGAACTTTACCAACACCTATTGCCACTATTTTTGCTATAAGTTCTACAGCAACACGTCGGTATCCATGAATTATGTCGTCAATGTGTGTTTCAACGAAGGACATTTCAACCGGGCCGTCCACGACGTTGCTCATCATTCACTGGGGTTCGATTGTTTTTGAACCATGTTACCACCTAGTAAAAATGTTTATGATTGTACAAGTTTCACTACACTGCAAAGTAATTCGAGAGAATACTTTCACAAAAACAGTATCACTGAACCATTTTCAGCTAAGGGGGAAACTTCAAGTGGACACGCCTTCGTTAAATGTAGTAGTCCCAGGGATAGCCACCTAAAGTCATGAAAGTACAGAACTTCTGCTACAAACTGTTTCATTTCCACATCAGTTTGTCTCTTTAATTATTAAATGTACCATGTACAGCTACGAGGCCCTGCCGAATTTTAATTTATACTTTTACATGTGAAAACTCTTAAAGCTTTTTAAATAAAACAAATATTATCAACATGCTACATCTCCGTTTTTCATATCTACGTATTTGGACCACTATGCCGCTAGAGCGCTCGGAATCGTAGCGTGTAACATGGTAACCCGGTACTTGAGAAACAGTGTGCTGTGAACGAGTTTCACGAATCCGAAGAGTTTGTCCACACACGGTGCTCCCTCTGCTTCAGCGTAACAACACCAGACCACACACGACTGCTGCGACGTCTACAACGACCTGACGCCTTGGGTTCACTGTCATCGACCATCGTCCATACAGTCCCGACTTCATTCCATCCGATTTTCTCCTGTTTGAGAAACTTAAAGGACATCCACATAGACATCACATTGATAGTAATGAATCTGTGCAAGCAGAAGTGAGATTGTGGTTCCATCAACAAAGTAAAACATTCTACAGTGACGGTATCAACAAACTGGTCTGTTCTTAGGAGAAATGTGTTTGTCGTCATGGTCGCTATGGTGAGAAATAGATATGTAGGCATGAAAAATGAAGATGTAGAATGTTAATAACACGCGTTTTATTCAGAAAGCTTTGAGAGTTTTCATGTAAAAAATCAGAAGCATTACGTCAGTATTCAGTCTAATGTTCAGTGATTAGTCTCCATTAAATGCTAGAACTAATTTCTTTCATATCGAATGTATCTATACTGTTATTCGGCTTATCCATATTCTTTGACACATTCCCGAGTCATTGTAAAAAGGAATGATTGCATCGCGACTTTAACATTTTCAGAGGTTGTGGTTCCATTTGAAGCCACACAGGATTTTCTGTGTTCGTGGTGCATGCACAGTATCCACCCTTTTCGTCTCCAGTACATACTGCCTGTAGCAGTTGCAGTTTCAACAACTTCATATTCTTAAAAATGGTTCAAATGGCTCTGAGCACCATGGGACTCAACTGCTGAGGTCATTAGTCCCCTAGAACTTAGAACTAGTTAAACCTAACTAACCTAAGGACATCACACACATCCATGCTCGAGGCAGGATTCGAACCTGCGACCGTAGCGGTCTTGCGGCTCCAGACTGCAGCGCCTTTAACCGCACGGCCACTTCGGCCGGCTCATATTCTTAGAATTGTAGCAGGGACACGAGAGAACCAAGAAGCAATCTTTGTACACAGTGCACGATTCTCTTTTTTTTCTAACTGTGATTCAGTTTGCCTCTTTAAAGTGTGTTTGTGCATTAGGATTAGGCACAGAAAGCTTTCCTGTTCAAATATATACACTGTGTATTGAGATAATAGTTAAATTTATGTATTTATTCTCATAACTACTGTGGTGGTTTCTTTTTGAAACACTGCAGGTTTAAGGGCAACATGAGTAACTATGACAGGTTGTTGTATTTCCAGTCTTACACGATGTACTCTCGCAGAGTAAAGGAGGAAGAAATTCTGGCATGCCTTTTGGAATGAATTTCTTTCGATGCCGACTCGGACGGACAACAGCAGTGACAATGGAGATGGTGTGTTAGCTGAAAACTGTGGTCTCGATTTTCGAACGAAAGTATTCGTGTGTTCATGCATTATTTCAAAGAATTAGTTCAAAGAATCAATTAGCAAGGAAATGTAGAACTGTTCTCCTAGTAAAAAATAAATAAATGAAAAAAAACAGACAACTTATGCAAAGTGTCTACCAGTAAATTGCGCCTCAGGCACTGTGTATATGTACCAGGAGGAGGAACATTACACAAGCAGTGAATGTGTGCTCTCTGTCAAGCAGCCCGGTGCCTAACTACTAAGACGAACTGCATTTTGCCTTTTAACAAAAAGTAACGACATTCTTGTACAGAGTCTCAATTTCAGTCCACCCAATATTTATTCAGTTTGTGTATGTAGCAATTGTTTCTCACAGTGGTCTGTCTCAATGTATGTCTAATAATCTACGAAGGGGGCCCAGAAAATAGTTCACCGAATTTTTTTTTCAGCCGAAAACAACGTGAAACGTTACGTATGTATTATTCGAAAACTCCTAAGTGAGCGTGCCAGCTTTCCGTCACTTCCGACAGATAGCGTAGCTGCAGATCAGTTTCAAAGTGGTGTCTGTAGATGATTCACGTTACAAGCAACGCTCGGTTATTGAATTTCTCACTGCAGAGAAAGAAACTGTGGGGAATATTAACAAATTCTTGTGCAAAGTCTATGGACTTGCAGCAGGCGGGGAGACAATCAACGGCTGTCACACCTGATACGTTGGAGCGAGCTGATGTTGTCACTGGCGAGGACAGGCGCATTACGACACCAGAGCTGGTGCTGTATCTCTTGGTTAGCAAAGGAAGTGTGGATGAAATTATTCGCACTCATGGATATTCAAGCGCGTGAAAGATGGATTAAACGGTGTCTAACTGTGGATCACAAATCGCACAGAAAAAAAGTCACGATTTGTTGCAACGTTTTGAAGCTGAGGGGGAGGCCTTCTTGTCCCGGGCTCTGACATGTGATGAAACCTGGATTCACTAGTTTGAGCCTGAAACAAATCGATAGTCGATGGAATGGCTCCATTACCACTCCCTACAGAAGAAAAAATTCAAAGCAACTGCTTCCACCGGTAAGAGCATGATCATCGTGTTCTGGGACTGTGAAGCAGTGATTCTCATTGATGTGATGCGAAGAGGCGGTACCATACATTGAGAACCATATGTCAACACATTAACAAAACTCCAGGTGCGCTTCCAGCGACTTGGGCGGCACAGCAACTCAGGAGATGTTTTGCTGCAACACGATAACGCTCGTCCCCATAGAAGTCTGAGAACTGCTGAACACGTAGCAAAAGAAGGTTGGACAGTGTTACCCCGTGCACCCTACAACCCCTTGGGAACTTCCACTTCTCTGGGACATTAAAGGATGCCATTCGTGGGAGACATTTTGAGGACGGTGAGGAGGTGATACACACAGTGAAGCACTGGTTCCGCCACCAGGACTGGGATTGGTACCGACAGGTCATACACGCCCTTGTTTCGCACTTGAGGAAGGCCAGAGAACGGGATGCCGATTACGCAAAAAAATATGGTGTGTAGATACAACACCATTCTTTCCTGTGTCTAATTAGCATTACGTTCAATAAAGAAATGCTGAAGAAGAAAATGCGGTGCATTGCTTTCTGGGCAATCTTCGTAATAAAAACAAGAAAATTCAAAAGATGTATTCAGTAATTTTTGAGAACATTTCTAATGGAGAACGGCGGTCTTGCAAACTGTACTTTAAAAGTGAACACAAAGAGTCTCGACTGCAAAAAACGTTTATTTTGTGGTAACCGGTTTAGGTCAGATCCTCATACCATAACGGTGGACGATGGCGGTGAATGGAGTGGTTGTAACTCCACTTATCGTTCGTGGGGTTATAACATCCGCCCTCTTCACCGCCACCGCCTAGCTTAATGGTATGAGGATCCGAATGTGGCCAAGAACTGATCAAAACCGGTTACCACAAAATAAACTTTTTTTTGCGTTCGAGACAGTTCGTGCTCATTTTTTAAAAAAAAGGTAATGTTCAATGTTTCACGCCCGATGCCGGATGCCCCCTGCTGAACCTCGGCACTTGCCCGGCGTCCCATTCTCTTGCAGATGACGTCCTCGCTGTTGCTGGTGGTTGGGGCGCTACTCCTGGCCGGGACTGCCGTTGGCGACACTTGCGTCCTGCCGGACGCCTCCACGGAGACCTTCGACGTCACCACCGTGAGTCCACATCGTTTCTCTCTTTTGCAATGATTTTTCCAACAATTACCTGTGACATCGGTCACAGTATCTGGAGCTGTTACTAGATGTACACTACTGGTCATTAAAATTGCTACACAACGAAGATGACGTGCTACAGACGCGAAATTTAACCGATTAGGAAGAAGATGCTGTGATATGCAAACGATTAACTTTTCAGAGCATTAACACAAGGTTGGCGCCAGTGGCGACACCTACAACATCCTGACATGAGGAAAGTTTACAACCGACTTCTGATATACAAACAGCAGATGACCGGCGTTGACTGGTGAAACGTTATTGTGAAGCCTCGGGTAAGGCGGAGAAATGCGTACCAACACGTCGCCGACTTTAATAAAGCTCGCATTGTAGCCTATCACGATTACGGTTTATTCTATCACGACATTGCTGCTCGCGTTGGTCGAGAACCAATGACTGTTAGCAGAATATGGAATCGGTGGGTTCAGGAGGGTAATACAGAACGCCGTGCTCGATCCCAACGGCCTCGTATCACTAGCAGTCAAAATGACAGGTATCTTATTCGCACGGCTATAACGGATCGTGTAGCCACGTCTCGATCCCTGAGTCAACAGATGGGGACGTTTGCAAGACAACAACCATCTGCACCAACAGTTCGAAGACGTTTGCAGCAGCATGGACCATCAGCTCGGAGACCATGGCTGCGGTTACCCTAGACGCAGCATCATAGACAGGAGCGCCTACGATGGTGTACTCAACGACGAACCTGGGCACACGAATGGCGAAACGTCATTTTTTCGCATGAATCCAGGTTCTGTTTATAGCATCAAGATGGTCGCATACGTGTTTGGCGACATCGCGGTGAACGCACGTTGCAAGCGTGTATTCATCATCGCCATACTGGCGTATCACCCGGCGTGATGGTATGGGGTGCCATTGGTTACACGTCTCGATGACCTCTTGTTCACATTGACGGCACTTTGAACAGTGGACGTACATTTCAGATGTGTTACGACTCGTGGCTCTGCCCTTCATTCGATCCCTGTGAAACCCTACATTTCAGCAGGATAATGCACGACTAATGGGCAAGATAATTGGTGATGCCATTTTCACTTTTATACAATATTCGCTGGTATTATAGTAACGCATTTTCCTTTCTACACAAGTATTTGCATGGATGGTATCAGAAACAGTAATCTATACTGCAACTGCAAGCCCTCCGGAGTGTGCAAGAGGTTCTAGGTGCTACAGTCTGGAATCGCGCGACCGCTACGGTCGCAGGTTCGAATCCTGCCTTGGGCATGGATGTGTGTGATGTCCTTAGGTTAGTTAGGTCTAAGTAGTCCTAAGTTCTAGAGGAGTGATGACCTCAGAAGTTACGTCCCATAGTTCACAGAGCTACAGAGCTATTTCAACATTTTTTTTTTTTTTTTTTTTTTTTTGCAACTGCAGGATCATAGTCATAGGTCAACAATCCTCTGTTTATGATCGTAAATAGTGTGTGAATAGAACACATTCATGAGGTATAATACTCGTAGTTCCTGATGATCATTTACCATTTTCGCTATGGCGCGCCGATACGTTTTAACTTGCTCCTTTTCAATCGCTTAGTTTAGATAAATATTGGAAGAGAGTTACACTGCAAAATAATTTGTTTTATTGCTGTAGTAAAGTGTACACTCCTGACGACAATGTGAAGCAGATGTGGCTGTGAGTGTTTTGTGTGGTCCGCAGGCCCACAAAACCTGGTACCTCCAGTACCGCTACCCCTCAGCTGAAATGGACCCCCTTGGCTGCCTCGTTCTCACCCAGGACCCTGGTGAAGCTGCCAACCAGATGACGCTGAGTGGTGCCTTCAGCAAGGATCCCTCGTGAGTAGCTGTAACTGTACTTCATCTGCTGATTACTACCATTGTCTTCAGTGTGATTTCCGACGGAAATGTTTTTCGTTGTCCAAAGTTTCACAGCATATACATGCTTGACTATGGTGAGTACAGGTTTCTGAATGCTAATATTAAGGTATCGCTTATGACGAATTATTAGGAAACATATTAAGACTGTGCCGGACCGGGATTCGAACCAGCAGTCTTTGCGTCTCTACCGACTGAGCTATATACGCAAGAGTCGCGTTTTGCGAAAGGCAGAATTAGTGGGTACGAGGTTGGTCCAGTCACAGAGCTGTATTCTGGCACGAAATTTCATGTCAGCTCTCACTCTGCTGTACAGTAAAAATTCATTCCGGAAGCGTCCAGAAACATTAGCGCACTGTATAAGAAATTATCTTCATGACACATTCAGTATGCTTTACAGATTTTTTCTATCGTGAGGTCATCAACATCCAGCTTAAATTCGAGATGTTAACTCATGCGTCGTACTATTTTATGAAGACATATCGTTACCTAGAGATCGGATGCATCATTGTTAAGATGTCTGTGTGATGCGGTGATGTACCGTTATCTTTTCTTGATTTAATGCAAGATATTGGTTTGAAAAAAAGGATCAGAAAGTAACTGTATTGTTTATTTATCCATGTCAATTTTGGTTGAGCCCCGTATCTGTTGAGTGACTTACTTAAAGAAATACAGTAACCAGCCACAATTTCTGCAGCTTTCATTATACCAAAGACGTGTTTCAGCATTTCTCGCCATTCCAGTAGGCGTAACACAATATATATCTCTGTCAGATAACGTTTTTATCGATTGAAATTAGAACGGTGCTTCTGCCATTCCTTTTCTAATTTCTGGACTGGAGGACTGTGGCTTTCAGCAGTGTTGCGGTGAATTTATAAGCGTTCGTACTGTTCATATTAAGACAGAAAAATGAGCCACAAGCTATAGAACAAACAGTACTACGAATTTTCAAAATTCAGTCAGTAAAAGAGCTACGTTCGTGTAGATATGAATGTAATATGCCACTTGAAGCTGAGCTGGAGTTCAACAAGCTTCTTGGCGCAAATAAAGCTATACGAGAATTGGGTGTATTTGATATTTCATCTGGCAACGTACCTTGTGTCTTCAACTAAAATAGCTTTCTTTTTTTCTTGTGTTTTGTTCTTGCTATACGCTGACTCCGTCAACCATCTCCTCCTGTCTTGTATTAATATTTCCTCTTTATCTTGACGACTTCGCATTGCATGCTCAGTACTACACACGCATTGCTGGAAGACTCCCTGAGGATGCTGATGGAGGTAGCTGAATATGGTGAAACGAAACGCATTTAACTGGTATTTACAATAGCCGCCTGCCTTAGCTAGCAGTCCGCACTGATTTTAGTGCGCATATTACGTTTGCAATTAAAATTAATTCAATGATCGTTACTACAGCTTGTTACATATGTTTTTTGAGATGTAAATGCCTTAAACACAACTCACGTTAAAAGTAGCCAGAAATTGTTTGACTTCCTTCGTTTTATAGTCTGCTCTAGTGATTCCGTCATCCAAAACGCCCTTACAGTAATGCCCTTACAGTAATCTGTATCAAACACAAACTTAGTCATCCTCACAGTTCCTTTTTAGAATTTCACGTTTCCCTAGGTCTATTCTTGTAATGAGGGATTCCTTCCCCACCAGTTCCTTCAGTTTCACTTTGCTTTCAAAGTTTTAGCGTTCTAATACACTACATTTCAGATGCTGGCGATTACTATTGCTTTCATACATTCTAGTGCTCCAGGCAAACTCTTTTACACGGCTTGACGGACGTTCAGACGGAATGAAGTATACGCCCGTGAAATTCTTTGACAATATACCCATTGAAATGAAAGATATGACAGAAATATGCTTTCAGAGTTTTATGTGCTACTAGCCACACCCATCCCTGAATTTCCTTTCCCTCGTCAAAATCTTGTAAAGCGGAGAGTATTACATCATGTCTAACACTGGTTGAAATAAGAATTACTGTACATAAATCTTGGCCGAGAGGCTGTGTGAAGGGGATATATATTACCCATCTATTAATATTACAATATGGCTGATGCTGCCAAACCTCCACTCTGTGGGCTCCGTTGATTACAGTTTAATCCTTATGGTAGCTTATCTTAAGTACAGTATAAATCTATTCGTATAGATGAAGAGTGATGAGACTTCGTAATGACTATTTATTTATAGTACCTGATAAGAATGAAACTTTTCAGATGGTGGTCGCTATACAGACCGCCCGGAGGGCGGTCATTTTCAGCTTATCGACGTCTTTCAGACAGGTCGAAAAATTTGCGCCTGGATCATGGTGTCACAGGGGTGTAGATGTAGCGTTTTCGAATACTAATCAAAACGTCCTGGGTCCTGGGAGCTATCCTACCCACTGTTTAAACCTTGAATAAAAATGGTGTGCGGTGACAACCGAAGACTTCCTAAACAAGAACGCACGCCCCTTCTACCAACAGCATTGTTGAAAAGGTTGGAGAAACGGCCAGAGATTCGTGCACAAAATGAAGTTAAGGTGAAATGGCCGCAAGAAAATACGAAGAGGTCGAGACGAAATGATCTTCGTAAGGACAGTTTCAGCATATTCAAAACATACTGTGAAATAAAGAGTAAAACTGTCAATATTATTATAATCACAGAGGGGAGAGTTGGTATCTGTGAGGAATTCATTGAGGTTCTCTGGGATGGAGAGGGACTGTCTGACGACCTGACAAAAGAAGAAATGGAAGTCAGCCTGTCTACTTACTTACTTTCCGTGTCCGGAACTAGACTTCAGACTTCCAAAAATCAGCAGCCAATATGGCCTTGTCATTTGCCCCCCATAAGTCATTCATTGTGCAGGGCTGGTCTAAATATGGACAGATAAGCAGGTGTTAAGGATCCTGGACAGAACCACACAGACATAGAGTGTTCTCATTCTCTTTTAGGTAACCCCAATGCTGCAGGTTTGTCTTGCACTTTGGCACTTCTAGTGCAAGACAAACCTGCAGCAATGCGGTTTCCTAAAAGAGAATGAGTAAGAATAGGGGATCTGTTACAACAGCGTCCAAAGAAACTTGTGAGCTACTAAGGGAGAACGCGTGGGTAACATTCGTTCCGAATCTCTAAAATAATGGGGGAAATGGCAGTCAAATGACTGTTTAGGTTCATGTGCACAGTGTATGAAGTAGCGGGCATACAAACAGGCATTCAGAAAAATCGTGCACACTACCTGAAGAGTAGGTAAGTGAGAGAAATATCGCACACCTTGCCCATCCATTTTGGAGACAAGAGTTATATACAGAACTGAGGATCTCGTAAGTGGTAATCATCATGGCTTAACGAAAGGTAAACGCACCTTAAAGGCAGTTTTGATGTTGCACTTGAGAACGGAATCGAGAATTAAGAAAAATGGAGACACCCAGAAAAAGCGTTCGACAGTTTTGAATCGTGCAACGCATTCTAAGTTCTCAAAAAATTAGTTATTAGTTATAGGAGAAGACGGGTATTACTTAATATGTGTGAGAACTAAGAAGAAACAATAATATTATCATACAAAGGACTAAATGCTCGAAATGAAAAATATATGAGACAGGGACGTGGTCCGTGTCTCCGTGTAACTGAGTGTTTGATCTGAATGTCATAGAAACAATCACGCAAATAAAATATCTGCTCACGACTGGGTTTAAAATCAAGGAAGAAATAAGGTTAGTCATAAGATTCGCCGATGACATTGCCATCTTCGATGAAAGCGAAGAAGTATTTCAGGAACTGCTATCGAAAATGAGTTGAAAGTGAAGCAAAGGGGGACGGAAATAACGGGAAGTGGCAGAAATGTGCTCGAATTAGAAAGCGTATAAAACGGCGATGTATTTTTTACCATGTTTATACAATTTATACATGCAAGAAGTAATGACGAAAATAAGAGGCAGATTCGAGAGAGGGATTAAAATTCAGCGTGAAACGATATCAATAATAAGATTCGCTGGTGACTTTGACGTCCCGAGTGAAAGCGAGAGAAAAAGTGCAGTTTTTGCTGAATGAAATGAACACACGGTATGGAGTGGGAGTAAATCAGAGAGACACGGAAGTCATGCGAAATAGTATAAATGAGACTAATGAGAAATTTGAGTTCAAAATTTGAGAGAATGAAGTAGACGGAGTGAAGGAATTCTGTAACCTTGGAAGCAAAATAATGCATGACCGACGAAAGCAGACTTAAAGAGGCAAGAGGTATTTTATGGGTATAACAGATCCACTGTTATTCTAGATTGCTCCTAATTGGAAGACGAAATTTCTGAGAATATACGTCTGCAGTACAGCACTGCACGCTAGTGAATCATGGACCGTGGGAAATCAGAAACGAAAATAGTACAATCGTTTGAGATGAGTTCAAAATTTTTGGAGGTCTTGCGTACGGCAACAGGACTGACCTCGTAATTGTTGAAAGAATGCTGCAGTTCACCAGTATGAAGGATGAAGTGTACCAAAATCCATGTTCTCGCAGGTTAATGTAAGATCCGACTCCGCAGTGTACACCATTATTACACTCATGATTGTCCGGATCCTTCACTGGTTGCTCGGTCCCCTGATTTTTCACCCATAGAGCGTGGCTGCGGTGCGAAGGGAAAGCGTATACTTTCATACCACCAAACTCCTTGACCTGGAACGGTATGATTTCAGGTCTGGCTCAGAAATCCTCAGGGTGATGTTCCAAGGCTTCCCGTCGACAACCTTTATTGTAGTCGTGCCCGCTGGAGTCACGTCTAACACTGGTGCACATGCGCGGCATCAGTCCGAATGGAATGACAGTTTAATTGGTCACTATCGTTTATTTTGTGAATATCTCCACAAAGTTTGACAAATTTCGGACTAGTGCCTCATGGTGCCACACTTTCAATTTTTGTCAGAGTTCAAGCACTAGTGCTGCGGATTTTCCTGTATCATAATATCTATTACTTTACTTAGTAATGTCTCTTTATAGTTAAATTGAAAAGACTTTGGCATTGAGCAACACACATTGTTGCAGGACCCTCATCACAGCCGATGTCACAATGGAGGGTAACCGTCTTCATTGCACCTACTACGGAAAATGTGAGTACAAGCCTTTGCACTACAAGGAGCTTCACTGAGAGCTCGATCACATACCTGATTCTTATAACATATTTGATTAATAGAACTACAATAGCCCATGGTCGAAATTTGACCACATGTGTTCATAAAGTAAAGAAAGTCATTTATTCACATGATTAAATGGATGTTTTCCGTATGCAGATTCTTAGTTCTTATCAGTACACTAAGAAGGTTTGAGGTTCTTACCCTAACGTTCTAGCCGGCCGGAGTGGCCGAGCGGTTCTAGGCGCTCCAGTCAGGAACCGCGCGACCGCTATGGTCGCAGGTTCGAATCCTGCCTCGGGAATGGATGTGTGTGATGTCTTTAGGTTAGTTAGGTTTAAGTAGTTCTAAGTTCTAGGGGACTGATGACCTCAGATGTTAAGTCCCATAGTGCTCAGAGCCTAACGTTCTGAGGAAAAGACCGCTCAAGGGGGAAGAGGAAGCATTGGGAAAATAAAGACATAAATTAGGGAAGTTATTACTATATATCCGCAGATCGTGGCCTCTGGGTAGCGTTCACGCTTCCCGAGCACGGGGTCCCGGGTTCGATTCCCGGCGGGGTCAGGGATATTTCACCTGCATCGAAATGAATGGGTGTTGATGCGTCATCTTCATCGTCATCATTCATTCCCATTACGGTCGTAGGAAGGCAATGGTAAACCACCTCCGCTAGTACCTTTCCTAGTATGGCAGTGCGCGTCCCCCGCATCGTCCCCTGCGCTATGTCTAGGAGTACGGGACTTCATTATCATCATTACAATTTAACGATGCGAAACTTCAGTATAATCTATATGTTTCCTAAAATATTCGTTCATTAGTCGCTAAATGCCTTCTTCGGTATGTTCAGAAATGTAAAATTTCAAACTATTGGGAGATCTAACTCTGCTTAATGCAAGATGTAACTGACTATGCGTAAAACATGGTTTCATCAATACAATCCCAACTTTTCTCCTGGGACTTATCTATGTAATTGCTGATGCAGCATTATTTGCAAATCGTTTTGTTTGAAACTCAACAGGGAAAATAGGACCAGAATAAGTCATATCTACATCAGGAATCGAAAATCGCTTACGTTGTGCTCCAAGATGCTACTCCAGGTGGCTGTAAAATGAATGTGCACCACGGAAAATAAAGGAAGAGAAAAATGAAGATTTGGCCCTATTTGACTACCCCCTGAAGCAGATCTTATGATAATGGTGAAATTATATCCTCCTTCTTGCTCTTTAACATATAAATTAAAACATAAATATAAATGAATAATTAAGGGAACTAGTAACTACAAATGACAAATGCTGTTTCTCCTTACACACTTATTATGCATTAAAACCCCTTTATATTTTACAAATGGTCGTATATATCAATATTCAATGGACATAAAGAGATACAAATGGATTTCCTCACAAACATGATTGATCAATTGCCCAAATATGCCCGTTCTTATGGCTACGCCATCTAATATAAATAACGCGAAATGATTGACATCACCTGCGTACCAAAAACTAGAAGACACTACTTTCAAAGATGATCTACAGTGGTGTGCAATCTCAGTGGAAACAAAATTTACGTGATCACAACTTTTTAGCTTTATAGCCCCAATAAGCCGAAGCAATTAGCATTATCACCGTAGGTACTGCGTCCGGTGCGTCGGAGTGATAGGTCTCGTACACGTCTGCCACAAAATTAAAACTCAAACACTAGGACGTCAGAAGGCGGTCCCCTGACTAGTATAATCTAATACTGTCTTCTCCTCTCTGTGTTCTAAGGGCGAGAAACCCGAGCTCCCAGCCACAAGGACGAAATTCAGATAACGTCTTTACGTAAGTATAGACAGAGGAAGTGCAATCAATCACTGAAAGCTGCGTACTCAACGACGGCTCCCTACCCGGAGGTAAAGTCCGGAATCGTATAACTTCGCAACAGCACAGTGCCTAATCATTCCACCTATAAAATCTCCTGAGAGCAAAGACAGCAAGTCCGTCTGTACCAACAAAAGCTGATACTAAGCGACCGTCAAACACGAACACTTAAAACGGAAGACCTCATTCTCTCCATCGGTGGCTTCCCAGCAAAGCTTTGCTCCCCTCTCTCGTAACTGCAGAAAGCGAATCATATTCTCGAAACGAGCGCAGTCTCTTCCGAACGCCCACCTACCATACTTTAGTCTTTTGTCATCCAGCGCGGAAAGCTTGCGAGGAAATACCTATCCCCGTTAATTAGGAATTAAAACAATGGTACATTTCTCAGAGTAATGATCCTCGGAAATAACTCAGCCTGCGTGATTTCCGAGGTAACGTTTCCTCGTTCCTCTCTGAGGCGTCCAAGATCTTCAGAGTTTTCGAAGTATTATCCGCTTATCCTTCCGACCCCTCTACAACACTTGCCGGCCCCTGCTGTATTGTGCTTCAGAGCTCAGGTGCCCCGTCCGTCCGTCTTGGGATACTTCCTGTGTTAAGCAGACCAGCACAGCTGTGCGGACTTTTCCACCCAGAGCCTGAGATACGCCTGCCGTTTCATTTCCACTGGCGTTCCAACCACTGATAGTATAGGTAATCATTCATTACGCCTTTTTGATAATAAAGACAATCCATTACCTTTCATGGAGTAAGAGTTAACAACTACACTCCTGGAAATGGAAAAAAGAACACATTGACACCGGTGTGTCAGACCCACCATACTTGCTCCGGACACTGCGAGAGGGCTGTACAAGCAATGATCACACGCACGGCACAGCGGACACACCAGGAACCGCGGTGTTGGCCGTCGAATGGCGCTAGCTGCGCAGCAGTTGTGCACCGCCGCGGTCAGTGTCAGCCAGTTGGCCATGGCATACGGAGCTCCATCGCAGCCTTTAACACTGGTAGCATGCCGCGACAGCGTGGACGGGAACCGTATGTGCAGCTGACGGACTTTGAGCGAGGGCGTATAGCGGGCATGCGGGAGGCCGGGTGGACGTACCGCCGAATTGCTCAACACGTGGGGCGTGAGGTCTCCACAGTACATCGATGTTGTCGCCAGTGGTCGGCGGAAGGTGCACGTGCCCGTCGACCTGGGACCGGACCGCACCGACGCACGGATTCACGCCAAGACCGTAGGATCCTACGCAGTGCCGTAGGGGACCGCACCGCCACTTCCCAGCAAATTAGGGACACTGTTGCTCCTGGGGTATCGGCGAGGACCATTCGCAACCGTCTCCATGAAGCTGGGCTACGGTCCCGCACACCGTTAGGCCGTCTTCCGCTCACGCCCCAACATCGTGCAGCCCGCCTCCAGTGGTGTCGCGACAGGCGTGAATGGAGGGACGAATGGAGACGTGTCGTCTTCAGCGATGAGTGTCGCTTCTGCCTTGGTGCCAATGATGGTCGTATGCGTGTTTGGCGCCGTGCAGGTGAGCGCCACAATCAGGACTGCATACGACCGAGGCACACAGGGCCAACACCCGGCATCATGGTGTGGGGAGCGATCTCCTACACTGGCCGTACACCACTGGTGATCGTCGAGGGGACACTGAATAGTGCACGGTACATCAAAACCGTCATCGAACCCATCGTTCTACCATTCCTAGATCGGCAAGGGAACTTGCTGTTCCAACAGGACAATGCACGTCCGCATGTATCCCGTGCCACACAACGTGCTCTAGAAGGTGTAAGTCAACTACCCTGGCCAGCAAGATCTCCGGATCTGTCCCCCATTGAGCATGTTTGCGACTGGATGAAGCGTCGTCTCACGCGGTCTGCACGTCCAGCACGAACGCTGGTCCAACTGAGGTGCCAGGTGGAAGTGGCATAGCAAGCCGTTCCACAGGACTACATCCAGCATCTCTACGATCGTCTCCATGGGAGAATAGCAGCCTGCATTGCTGCGAAAGGTGGATATACACTGTACTAGTGCCGACATTGTGCATGCTCTGTTGCCTGTGTCTATGTGCCTGTGGTTCTGTCAGTGTGATCATGTGATGTATCTGACCCCAGGAATGTGTCAATAAAGTTTCCCCTTCCTGGGACAATGAATTCACGGTGTTCTTATTTCAATTTCGAGGAGTGTATTTACAAGGTGTACGAGAGAATGCCAGTCTTCTTTAAATATTCATATATACACTCCTGGAAATTGAAATAAGAACACAGTGAATTCATTGTCCCAGGAATGGGAAACTTTATTGACACATTCCTGGGGTCAGATACATCACATGATCACACTGACAGAACCACAGGCACATAGACACAGGCAACAGAGCATGCACAATGTCGGTACTAGTACAGTGTATATCCACCTTTCGCAGCAATGCAGACTGCTATTCTCCCATGGAGACGATCGTAGAGATGCTGGATGTAGTCCTGTGGAACGGCTTGCCATGTCATTTCCACCTGGCGCCTCAGTTGGACCAGCGTTCGTGCTGGACGTGCAGACCGCGTGAGACGACGCTTCATCCAGTCCCAAACATGCTCAATGGGGGACAGATCCGGAGATCTTGCTGGCCAGGGTAGTTGACTTACACCTTCTAGAGCACGTTGGGTGGCACGGGATTAATGCGGACGTGCATTGTCCTGTTGGAACAGCATGTTCCCTTGCCGGTCTAGGAATGGTAGAACGATGGGTTCGATGACGGTTTTGATGTACCGTGCACTATTCAGTGTCCCCTCGACGATCACCAGTGGTGTACGGCCAGTGTAGGAGATCGCTCCCCACACCATGATGCCGGGAGTTGGCCCTGTGTGCCTCGGTCGTATGCAGTCCTGATTGTGGCGCTCACCTGCACGGCGCCAAACACGCATACGACCATCATTGGCACCAAGGCAGAAGCGACTCTCATCGCTGAAGACGACACGTCTCCATTCGTCCCTCCATTCACGCCTGTCGCGACACCACTGGAGGCGGGCTGCACGATGTTGGGGCGTGAGCGGAAGACGGCCTAACGGTGTGCGGGACCGTAGCCCAGCTTCATGGAGACGGTTGCGAATGGTCCTCGGCGATACCCCAGGAGCAACGGTGTCCCTAATTTGCTGGGAAGTGGCGGTGCGGTCCCCTACGGCACTGCGTAGGATCCTACGGTCTTGGCGTGCATCCGTGCGTCGCTGCGGTCCGGTCCCAGGTCGACGGGCACGTGCACCTTCCGCCGACCACTGGCGATAACATCGATGTACTGTGGAGGCCTCACGCCCCACGTGTTGAGCAATTCGGCGGTACGTCCACCCGGCCTCCCGCATGCCCACTATACGCCCTCGCTCAAAGTCCGTCAACTGCACATACGGTTCACGTCCATGCTGTCGCGGCATGCTACCAGTGTTAAAGACTGCGATGGAGCTCCGTATGCCACGGCAAACTGGCTGACACTGACGGCGGCGGTGCACAAATTCTGCGCAGCTAGCGCCATTCGACGGCCAACACCGCGGTTCCTGGTGTGTCCGCTGTGCCGTGCGTGTGATCATTGCTTGTACAGCCCTCTCGCAGTGTCCGGAGCAAGTATGGTGGGTCTAACACACCGGTGTCAATGTGTTCTTTTTTCCATTTCCAGGAGTGTATATGATGTACAGCCTATCAGATGATACCTAATTCCGGTTGTAAATCACGGCAAAGTACGTAGATGAGTGCTTTTAAGGTGTGAAATTAGTGCCACCTTACAGTGTGTTACCATTTGATCGATTCCAGCCAGTTACATTATTATCAGGACCGATCAACAAAGACTGAGAGTGATTTTTTCCTGTAGCTTCCATGATAGTTTCCAATCTGTACTACGGATATTTAAGAAGAGTTGATTTTTGTATATTACGCCCGAAGGCAGCAGTGATTCAGTAAAGCTAAGTGTAGTAATGCTCTATTTGGCATGCTCTATTTGGCGTGCCAAACAATGCAGGTGACGAGAGAGGACCAGAACGGAGTAGTAAAACTCTGTGTTCGTTTAAGACCTACAGCAAATGAAATTTACGAAAAGCTGCAGCAAGCGTCCGATGAAGATACACTACTTCATACCATAATGTTTATGTGGACTTAGTTGACCAACTTGCTGTCTTAAGCAATGTGAGCCTTGTGTTTCTTCTTGTGCTGTGACAAGTCAACATCAAAACAGCTGCTGTTTATCTGCCTGAGGATCGGCTGGTAACATTTTGTGACCTCAGTGAAGTACTGAGAATTTCGTATGACAGTGTCTTTATGATATTGCATGATCATCTCGATCATCACCATATGATCTGTGTTCATGGCCGTTGGTTGTCACGTCTGGTGAGTCCCGAATAAAAGGTTGTGTGAATGGAGAGAAGTCATGTTACGTCTCTTTGCACATGGAGATTATGCGTTTCCGGAATCGACTGTCAAGAGTGATGAGTAGTGGCAGCATCATTATAACCCTGAAGTAAAACGACCCAGCACAGTGTTAAAATCACCAGGTTCTCCAGCATTAAAAACGCGTAAGCTGTTTCATCTGCAGGGAAAGTAATAGAGATCACAGTTTTTTGACTGTTATCGAATGATCTGCCAGTATATAGTTCCCCCTCGCATTAGTGTGACATCAGCATACTACACGTCGGTATAGCTTGAAATCAGGAAGCACATTGCAAGGAAACTATCAGAACTATCTCAGACCGGACGGCGACTTCATCATGAGATTGCACGGCCTCACATCGCATATCAAGGTATGCAGTTTCTTAGCTAAGTTCGACATTATCTGTGTACCTCATCCACTTTATAGCCTCGATCACGCATCCTGTGATATTTTTCCATCACTAAATGTAAAGCTTCGGGGTATTAGGTTTGAGAGCTCTGAAGAAGTGCTCAAGAGAAATGAGACGGTTCTCAAGAACCTAACAGAGAATGGCCTTCACCGTGTGTTCGACGACTGGTAGAAGCACGATGAAAATTGCATTCAAGTAGGAGATAGTACTTCGAAAAAGCTCATGCAAACACTGAAACAGAATAATAAACGTCGGTGAAACAAATGTTTCAATCTTTGTTGATCAGCCCTCGTGTAGAAATATTTAAAACGCATTCTGGTTGCATTAAATAGCGCTTCGTTTGTTGTTTATACCTCTAACAAGAAGAACAGTGCAATTAATATTCAATTGCAACTTACGTGGCGGTAACCCAATGACACAAAGAAAATTCAAAACCTCTGTTGTATAGTAATTATTTACGCCGTAATCATTGTCACAAATTATTTTATCATAGCTGTGGTAAATTTTTTACCTCATCTGGAACAGCATTTACTAGATCGTTGAAATGAGTCATTGATATTATGTGTTTGAGAGTAAATTTTGCCGTAAAGGCCGTAAATGAACTTCCCCGTTAAGGCAACAGAATGTGAATGTCCTTGTATCACGTAAGGTAACAGCAGACGTGAAGTATTTTGCATTACAGTACCTGCATTGCAAATTCATCAGATCGCCGTTATGACCCTCAAAATAATTTGAACTGCTTCAGTGCACATTTAGCTGTATCTTCGAAATCAGCAACAGAATTATCGTTATCAATGACCCCAATATTCCAGTACTTTGTTTACGCAAAAAAGTCTTTCTGTAGCTCTTCATATTTCATTCTAGAAAATTAGGAACTTACTTCACATTATGTAGTAACGTTGGCAAATGGAAACAAAGTTAGTTCCGTTTAATCTCAGACAAAAGTAAGCGAAAAAACGACTTCAATACGTGTATTATGTTCAGTTTGTGTTGCTCCTGAAGGCTTCGTTACTGCGATATCTTGTTTACCACTGCTGACAACATCAGCGACATGGCTGTTGTGGCAGCTTCGCAGCTCGGTATACGTGTGTGAATAATCTGCAAAATTTAAACACGAGCTTCCGTACAAAGCGATTTCACGAAACGTTGTTATCTTCGTGTGTAATTTCTAAAATAACACATGATCGGAACACGCGGTGGAGGTTGGTAGCAGTGTGTGACACAGAGAGAGGAAAACTATTCTCGGGTGTGTATATCTACTTCCTTTTACCTCTCTTCACGGCTACTTCTACAATTTTCTCGTGCACATCTGTGGCAATGCACCTTTCTAACTGTAAAAGTCTCACTGGCCTCCTTGTATAACTAATAATAAACAAAATGTTACATCAATTTTCTACGTTCACGTAATAATATTTTTGTATGATTACTCGTATACTTTAAGCTCTCTTTGTTTTAACATTACGTCAGTTCTTACGGTAATTGAGTGAATATTTTTTCAGATGCTGATTTGTTGAGTGCTGATCGCAACCTCGTGTATGGAAGTTCCGACATCTTCATTGAACACTTATGCATGTCGACCGGAGGTAAGTGTCTACCCACCTTATGTCACAATCCCCATGCCAAGAGTCACGTTCATAAATCTCTTTTTAAATGCTGGGGAATATTTCTGATCATCATTACTCGTTTGCTACACTTTGTGCGAAACTCAGTGAAGCTGTTGTGTCATCAGCCCAGGTATCAGAAAACGCCGTAGTCCAATATGTTAAGTTGTATTTGATGTTTATACACTGTAAATAGGACAGGAAAAGGAGCCTATGAGCACTGAAAGGCGGTATCAAACTTAATTCAAAAGTTCTATATAGAATTCATACATGCCTTCTTAATTTACATAAATCCATCTGATGACAGGCATTTAATTCTCCAAAACCCGTTCTGTAAATAAAAACACATCGTGACTTGTTACTGTAACTTGCAGATGAAATTGATCTGATCAAGTCGCCGGTTCTAAAGATGAGTTATGGTTAAAAGATTAGTTTTTACTTATAATTATTACTAAGAGTTCAGTTATTGGACGTATCCCAAGAAACGTGATGATATTAATTTAGAAAATCAGTATACGTAAATCCTATGCTTACCATTTCATGCTAACCTGAAGATTTAGTATGAATTATTCCCCACAACAGGCAAAGTTACCAGCTAATATATAAATCAACTGAGCTGTGTGCTATGAGTGAAGTCGCTGTCAGTACTTGGTGTATATGTTCGCTTATTACAGCTACTTACAATGTTACGGAAATAGCTTCAAATATGGACAGTTCTGTAGTAGTCAGCATAAGAAAGTGAAGGTATGTAGTATGTTAGATGCACTTGGGTAGTACATCAAACAACAGACTCGAAACAGATCGCTGGTGTAAGTTTGTCTTCCAATAATACTATCATGGGATTTACCTGATATTCTCAAAACTTCCGTAGCATACCCTTGCGACTTTCAGATTCAGTGTTCAAGCAGTTAATGCTGACTTTTTTCTGTCGGTCACTGAAGTTTCCTGTCAATAGCAATTGTAAGCCTGTTCCTGTAACAACAGCGTCAGAGGAAAGAGCAGTCCTTAATTTCATACGCGCGATGTCAAAAAATTACTTATGAATTCTATTACTATGTAGATTCCAACTAATGTAACAAAGAACCTACCAACAAACACAGGACGACGTCTGGTAGGGAATATGTTGAAAACTACTTCAGTTTGCAGTGGAACCTAACTGTAGGCCGTAGCTTTGCTTAGCTTACGCTAGTGCCTATGGATGAGTGAAATACCAATAAACAATGTTGCCTTTGTAGGTGAAGCACCTTCTGGTACGTGTAAACAACATATACACTATACCGTTTCTCACATGAAAATCATGTCCGAAAGAAGGGACACTACATACATACAAATAAACTAAATACCACACACGATGGAATAGAAAATGGATAATTTATTCAAGAGAAAGAGGAAGTCAGTAACATGTTGGTTCACCTCTCTTTATGCAAACTGTTATTCGGCTTAGCATTGATTGGTAGAGTTAATGAGTTATTGAATACCCTCCTCTGAAGTATCGTGCCAAACTCTGTCTAATTTCCGCGTTGGATCGTGAAAGTCCTCAGCTGGTTGGAGGGCCCTGCCCATAATTTTCCACACGTTTTCAACTGTGGAGAGATCCGGCCGCTATCTTCCCCAAGGTCGGGTTTGGCATGAAGCAATCACCGTGTTCGAGGGGCCGCAATTTTGCTGAAATATCAGTCCAAGGTGGATTGCCACGCAGGGCAACAAACCGGGGCGTACAGTATCGTCGACGTACGACTGTGTTATAAAGGTGTTGTGGACGACAACCGAAGCGGTTCTGCAATGAAAAGACCGCCACTCCTGGATACCGACCCATATGGCGGGTGACAGTCGGGCTGGTATCCCACCGTCGCCTGGGGCGTCTCCAGTCTTCAGCCTGGAATCTCATTGACTGGAGTAGAATTGTCTTCCGTGTCGAGCCTTGCTTCGAATGCAGCACCATGTCTGTAAAAGCCTCTGACAGTAGTTGCAAAGCTACCATACTGTGGTCCTCCATGCAGCCCGACAACCAGGATTAAATATCTCAGTTGCCATTTGTTTCCATAGCAGAATGCCTTTGGCAGTCATCTGCACCAACCTTACAACACAGCGGTATGTCGACGATATTCTGCACTTTGATTCGTTGCCCTTCATGCAGCGTACATTTCAGCAAGATAATGACCGCCTGCACACGGAGAGAATTTCTACGACCTGTCTTCGCGCTTGTTAAACGCTGCCATGGCCAGCAAGGTGGCCGGTAATTTCCCCTGTGGAGAACATATGGAGCATTATGAGCGCTGTCCTGCAACCAGCTCGGGACTGCGACGACCTATCAGAACGATAATCCTCAGGAGGTCATCTAATAACTCTATCAGTCAGCACCAAACCAAATAGCGGCTGGAGTAAGTGCCACAGGTGGACCAACACTACTGAATTCTCACTTTGTGTAGCTGTTTCTCTTGATTTAATGAACCTATTATTCTGAAACTAATTTGTTTGTCTGTACATGTAGATCACACCTACCTATTTCGACCACACTAGGACGATCCTTTTGTGGTGACAGCCATTAAGAACATTGAAAGTTCCTTGCAGAACCAGCACTCATGAAAGAAAGGATATTGCGGAGACATGGCTTAGCCACAGCCTGGGGGATGTTTCCAGAATGAGATTTTCACTCTGCAGCGGAGTGTACGCTGATATGAAACTGGCAGAAGTAAAACTGTGAGGACGGGGCGTGAGTAGCTCAGTTGGTAGAGCACTTGCCCGCGAAAGGCAAAGGTCACGAGTTCGAGTCTCTGCTCGACACACAGTTTTAATTTGCCAGGAAGTTTAATATCGGTGCACACTCCGCTGCAGAGTGAAAATCTCATTCTTGAACGAATCCAGCTCTATGAGACGAGAAATGACTACTGTGGACAGGGGACACTGTCTAAGTGGTCTTCGACAGGATGAGAACTTGAGTCACACGGAAACCTTGCTGACGCGGCTGCGCCTGTAAAACGGGATTTCCGGTTACGAGTACCAGGCTGGCTCAAATTTTCTCTTGTCGCCATTCAATTAATTTCAATATACAGTTGCGACCAATGTCAGAACCTATTTTATTTCATCATGTGTGTGTACGGCTGCGGGATGAAGAATAGTGACCGAAAATACAGACACCACACACACATACAAACACACACAGGATCAGTGATGCAATACCATGGTTTTTCACTATTTTTTGTTCTCTTGTTGGCAGATGAGATGGTTTTCATCTACACAAGTGTCCCAAATCCGAGTGACGAGCTGGTGAACCAGATATGGGAAGAAGTTGATGCCAGACCTGAAGTCGACAGGTCTAAATTTCAGAAAGTCAGTTGCTAACGGTGAAAATGCTTGAAAATACATTACGTATTTGGAACTGAGTACGTTAATAAGTGTATTTCCTTCATGAGTATCCCTGCTAATGCTTATAACATTTCCAGTACGGAAGTATTTACTTTCGCGAAATGATTTACTTTAATTGAAATTCACTCGACAATTATATCGCGTTATCTCAGTTGAAGTGTATTTACTACAAATATATACGTTCCGTATTCAACAACTTATTAGCTGCACCGGGTTCAGTCCCACAATGTACATAATGTCCAAATGATGTGTTTGCTAACTATACAGATACTTAAACATCACAAATAGGATGTAGTAAATGGGGCTCATATGCCATCAAGTATGTAGTAAGAATTTTTGTGCGAAAGGGAATATCACGTTTGAACCATAACAGCCACCATTCCATCAAATTCCTTATCTTAGACATTTTTAGAATTTTTATAATTAGCAGAAAATCAAGAAAAATTGACAACTCCGTCAATAGTTTCGGACTGGTCAACAGTAATGAATGGGCTTTAGAGTAGGGAGGATGTTATAATCAGAGGACCGTGTACCTAGAGACTCGTGGTGTTTTTTGGTCGGTACTTCAGTCTAGAGACTGATTTCAGAATCACATGAATCAATGCGCACTGGAGACGACCATTAGCAGTTTTCATCATTTTCTGTTGTTTTTACTGTTGCTAGACATGAAGTTGCTTATTGTGCAGCATTTGTAAATATTCCCACTTCTATATATTTATGTGCTGTATCATGTATCTGAGTTATTTGGGATATTTTTCACGCCTTCAGTTACAGAAATTTAAGGCAAGTAAAACTGTATACATATTTTTTACTCTAGTTATATAATGCGTGGACGATGAAGCCAAATTTCGCCGGTCACGCACCACCTTGTACCTCGAAACCGAAGGTCTTCCACCACAAATCGTGAAACGATGCTAATTAGCTGAGTTTCTTTAACTTCTTAAGGGGATACGGAATCGGATTTTGGGTTAAAAAATCGAATTTTTTTTTATTGGCGTATTATATTCTGCCATGTTTCCTCTTTAAAATGACGTATCATACATAGCTCTACTACAATTATAACTATTTTATTTTTATATGTTTGTGAGATCGGGTATTGCGCTTTAGTTATACACGTCTCTCGTGGCTGACCATGAACTTTTTGGCAATTCCTTTAAAGTGACATGAATTCAAATATCCCGGTTTCCAGCGACTATTTATACACTAGTTGCCCGAAAATGTTTCTCTCTGGTTTCCTCAAGTTACTCTTTGACTTTGTGGCGGGACTGTTTTGTAAACAGTGTGATATAAGAAAGTAGTTGTTGTTGAGTTATTTCGTATTTAGTGCTTCATTTTTCGCAGTGAAAATGCCTAGAGCTAAAGCAAAAGTATTTAAAAAGCGTGTGAACTGGCAAAAGAAAAGAAATAATGATTCATTAGCAAAGCAAAGCAGTTCATCATCATCACTGTTGGAAAATGTGAATCCACTTATTACTGATTTGCCGAACGAACTTACACCAAATGAAAACAGTGCTTCTCATAAAAAACTAAGAGATTTGGAAGAGAAATATAATTTACTTGATAGAGGGAATGAAGTTTTTGAACTCATTGATACGAATATATTGTGTGAAGCTCTTGAAAACAGTTTTGCTGCAAAAAATGTCATGGAAACGTTTCTCTGAAAGTAGAATCCCATGTTGGCCTGGCTGCCCAGTTTAATTTAATATGCAGTGTTTGTAAATACAGCTGTAAGTTTCCAAGTTCGGTTTCAGTAACTGTAAATAATGGATACAAGAAAACTGAACTTTATAGTGTAAATATTAGGTTAGTTTATGGATTGCGAGCAATTGGTAAGGGCAAAGCAGCTGGTGATATGCTATGTGGTGTTCTAAATCTTCCAAGTGCACCTTCAAAGTTTGAAGCTTACAATTATGTACTAGGATCTGCAGTTGAAGATGTAGCACAGAAGTCAATGCAGGTTGCTGTGGAAGAAGCAGTGGAAGAAAATGACGGCAGTCGTGACCTCACAGTGGCGTTTGATGGCACGTGGCAGAAAAGGGGCCACACCTCCAACAATGGTGTTGTAACAGCAACTAGTGTTGATACTGGCAAGGTTATTGATGTTGCAATAATGTCTAAATACTGTAGGTGCACAGGCAGGCTGAAAAATGAACACAGTGATGACTGTGTTGCTAATTATTATGGTAGTAGTGGTGGCATGGAGGTTGCTGGGGTGAAGAAAATTTTTCATCGCTCTTCACAGTGGTATAATGTTCGCTATGTCAAATATCTGGGAGATGGTGACTCTAAAGCATTCAAAGAAGTTTTGGAAAGCAAACCATATGGGAACAGTGTAAATATAAGCAAACTTGAATGTATAGGACATGTGCAGAAGAGAATGGGTGCCAGGCTGAGAAGGTTAAAATCAGTTATGAAAGGGAAAAAACTAGATGATGGGGAAACCTTGGATGGCAGAGGAAGATTGACTGATTCCATAATAGACCACATTCAGAACTGCTATGGCCTTGCAATCAGGCAAAATACAGGCAATCTTGAAGAAATGAGGAGAGCTATATGGGCTTTATATTTCCACACCGCATCCACGGATGAGCATCCACAACATGGTTTGTGCATCAAAGGTGAAAACAGCTGGTGTAAATACAATAGGGGACTAACAACAGGAGAGAAATACATTCACCACCACAGTCTACCATCAGCCATCATGGCAGAAATAAAGCCCATTTTCAGAGATCTGGCTGACAGAAGTCTTCTGATGAAATGTCTTCACGGAAAAACGCAGAACCCCAACGAGTGCTTGAATAGTGTGATATGGCATCGTCTCCCAAAAACAGTGTTTGTCGGAATTAATACACTACATTTTGGTGTGTATGATGCTGTGGCAACCTTCAATCTTGGAAATATAACTAAATGCCAGGTCCTTCAAAAGTTGGGTATGTGTGTTGGTTCCCGTACGGTACGTGCTATGTTCTTTTTAGATCAGCACAGACTAAGGCATGCTGATAATATAATCAAGACATTAGTGAAAAAAGCAAGACAGGTGCAGAGGGGTGCCAAAAGAAGACTTGAAGATGATTATGAAGACTGTGAAGGGGGTATTAGCTACGGATCAGGAATGTTTTAATCTTCTTTCTCCGTTTCCCGTAAGTTTACTTTTTACTTCATCTAGGAACATTATCTCAGGTACTGGTCAACCTAGAAGTCTGAAATTTTTATGACGTAGTGACATAGGTCCCTATTACATACTGAAACAACGATTTTTTAATTACTTGATTTACAAAAGACTTAGGGGTGATAGTCTAGTAAAAAGCGATGGAAAAAATTTACTTAAAAATAAATGTACAATATCTCTGTAAGAAAATACTTTGACAATAAACTGTTGTTTCAGTATTGTTGTAACATATGAATGCACATACAGTAAAATTTTTACCTCTCTGTCTCCAGTAGTTTGTGAGAAAATGTTCCCTATAGTAGGCATATATTAACATTGCGGGGATAGGTGATTCCGTATCCCCTTAAGACATTTACTTGTTTAGAAAATATAAATCTAGGTCAGATTTCAATAGCCTCAATTGGAAAATGGATATAAGTTGTAACTATTTTCTGAAAATTCTTCAGCTTCATTTGATTACACTTACTGATTATTTGTGTGTAGTAGAATAATAATGTAACAGGCGACGACCAAACACAGAATTTCTAAGATTTTCTCGACTGAAACGAATTTAAACTTCAATAGAATTTTTTCCCTGTCTACCTGACCATGTTGTACTTTAGAACCTGTTTTCACATTTAGAGAAACTTCAATTTTCTGGAAGAATCTCTTTAATTTCAGAGGAAGTCCACAGCACTTAAACACTCAATGCCGTCTTTGAAAAATAACACGTATTAAACTTCTACTACAGGGAGGCGAAGAGGTGAAAGACTGGTAAGTATATCATGGTGCATATCTCTCCACTATAGTTCCCTTGTGGAACATGTTAACCACAGGAGTTCTATGAGAAATACTTTTACACTGACTACAGAACCAAAACAAAAAAATTTGTTCGGAACCATCTTCATCGTCTTTGTTTAGTAACATGAGAAGATATTAGTTTTATGTATTTTTCTTTCAAATGGGTGTGTCTGGCTGTGAGTATTAACATTAAATTCAAGGTAAGATTTTTATGCCGATTTAAAGAGAATCAGTGGTTAGAATCAGTTCTGTTATCGAAGTAAGAGTTCCATACCTTTCACCATATGACTTTCCTGTAAACTGTTTATGAAGGAAGTATTGTGAAACGTTTTATATTGTACTAAATTTATGATTTAAATGTGGCCAAAAATTTAAAATGGGAAACTGGAGCAATACAATAACTTACGAACATCGGAATGTGGTCACATTGTAGATGCAAAGACGGATGTGCAACCTCGCTCTCTGGAACTGTATGTTCAGAATATTGTGGGCACAAAGTAAACCCAACATCTGAATCTTGAAATGCTAAATACATATGGCACAGAATCCTGAACAGCCTGATTTTTGAGACGCGCGCTCTACGTCAACCAAATTTGACAGAACACTCATCACCTCTTCTTCTTTTCCCTCTCACCCACCTTGCCTCAAACTCCCAACAATGGTTTCCCTAGGAAAAAACATGGGAGGACAAGACCATGTATTGTTTGCTCCCAGGAAAATACATTAAGTCCTTTCCGGCGCATTATATCTACTGTTACCTTCTATCCAACCTCCATACTTATTTTACTTTCAGATTTTCGTGTGATATTTTCCTTCCTTTGTTTAAGCAACGAATGACGATGCAACATTACTACTGCTCCAGCAGCATATACCTATATCTACATCAACATCATACTCCACATGCCACCCGATGCCGTGTGTTGTAACGTACGTTCGGTACCACTATCTGATCCATGCAATCCTGTTCCACGCCCGAATAGTCCGTGGGAGGAATGATTGTCGGTAAGCCTCTGTATTGGCTCTAATTTCTCGAATTTTCTCCTCGTGGTCAGTACGCGAGATGTGTATGAGGGGAAGTAATATTTTGTCGGCTTCCTCCTAAAAAGTGCTGTCCCGAAATTTCAGTATTAAATCTCTCCGTGATGCACAACATTTCTCTTACAATGTTTGCCAGTGGAGTATGTTTAGCATCTCCGTAACGCTCTATCACCAGCTAAACGATCCCGTGACGAAACGCGCCGCTCTTCGATGGATCTTTTCTATCTCTTCTTTGAGATAGGCATCCGAGACAGATGAACAATACTCAAGAACCGGGTGAACAAGGGCCTTAGAAGCCACTTCTTTCGTGGATGAGTTACATTTCCTTAACATTCTTCGGATGAATTTGAGTCTTCTGTCTGCTTTTCCCACTATGTGTTTTATATGGTCTTTCCACTTAAGGTTGCTCTGGATATTTACGTCTAGACATTTTACGGCAGACGCTGTCTGCAGCTGTTTGTCATCAACAGTGTAGCTGTACAGTAGTGGATTCCTTTTCCGATACATGCTCAATATGTTACATTTTTCTACGTTCAGGGACAACTGCCAGTGTCTGCACCATTTATCAGTTCTCTGCCGGTCATTCAGCAGATTATTACTATTTTCTGGCGTTGCTTCTTTGGTGGAAACAACTGCATCATCTGCGAATAGCCTTAAAGAGCATCCGACGCTTTCTGCTAGATCATTTATGTATATTCTAAACAGCAAGCTGTGCTACTCCGGATATTAATTTTACATCTGTCGATTTAGTTCCGTTAAGAGCGATGTGTTGAGTTCTATCTGAAAGAAAGTCTTGAGTCCAATCGCAAGTCAGCTCCGATACATAAGTACTAAGATCCGTTAGTAATCGCCAGAACCGAACAATTACGTGGACATGTCGTTTCCTACGACAGTAGTTCGAATGCAGGTATAACATGCATGAATTAGTGTACTGGAAGTCGAAGTGAATATAAACAAGAACAAGACACGAACACTACCTCGTGCCCTTTTGTGAAGCAGTACAAGATAGTGCGACCCTATCGACATAGTATTTTACTTTCATCCTCATCTCACAGAGCACTTGACCCATGTAATGTAGCTGCTAGGAGAAAAATTTCGCTTTGCGGATGACATCAACACTAGTTTAACAGGTAAATTACTAGAAGTTCTAATAGAAAAGGCAAGTCACATCCTCACTGATGTACAGAATAAGGTAATAAGCAACAATTTAACACTTAGCATAAAGAAAACATTACAGCATGGAACTGAGTTTGAAGACGGAAAATAATGTAGTAATAATTCCACAGATTTTGTAACAAACGTAAAAAAAATGGTTCAAATGGCTCTGAGCACTATGGGACTTAACTTCTAAGGTCATTAGTCCCCTAGAACTTAGAACTACTTAAACCTAACTAACCTAAGGACATCACACACATCCATCCCCGAGGCAGGATGCGAACCTGCGACCGTAGCGGTCGCGCGGTTCCAGACTGTTGCGCCTTTAACCGCTTGGCCACTCCGGCCGGCAACAAACGTAAAAGTTAGGGATGAATATTAAATATCATCTGAAGTGGACTGAGCGTACAACGATGCTAGCAAAGGTAATGCATTCATGAAAAACTATAGAGTTTTGTTGTCAGAGTGTAACACCATGTATATAGCAATTAGATGGTGTAACTATATACACATTTTCTGGGAATAAAGTTATAACAAAACAGGTCGGTCGACGTGACTTTTGGAAGTTAGATTAAGCATATGATAATGTGGTGACGTAATCTTTTTTTTAAATATGATGTTGTTATTTAAATATATTACTAAAATATCATTTAAATCCGTAGTGTAAATTGACAAATAAAATGAGTCATTTTTACAGTTCAACTCATTCTCTGGCCCTGTGTTATTTCCCGAAAAGCCAAAAGACGGAGTTAATCAGAAGGTAATAGAACTCGTAAAAACCTGATTAATCTTTCAATGGCAACTTGGTTAACCATAGACAATTAGCATGATTAGCGATGGACAAATTTAATTCAAACACTCAATAATGAATTAGCATAGAGAAAAAGCTATGTAAAAATAAAATCGTGTTAAAAAACAAAAGTAAATACGAAACCATCATCTCTCATATACTTGTACTCCTTAGGCTACGTCTCTCAGCCGGAGAGAAAAGGAAGATTAAGGCACAAGCCTAATGATGGCATGCTTAATGATGGCGAAGAACAAGTTCTGTCTCTTCAAAATTAGAAATATCTTCTACGAGCACAATTGTTACCCGACAGTTTTGTAAATTGCACTGAGCATATTTTAATGGGTGTAGGTATTATTACAAAATTTTATCAGGATAATGGAAATAAGGATCAGATAAATAAATTTCACTGTGTTATAGGAATTCCAAACGACACTGACAGTTAAAAGATGACTGCCATTTAAGAGTATCAGAGGCCTTGGGTTCTAAAGTTAATTTCATGCTTTTTACCAATCCGTCTTCAATGTTGAACATGTTTTCATCTGTGTGCCTGATGTAATTACGTGTGCATATTTGAGAAGCTATCATACGTCACAACCGAGTTACGAAAATAAAGAAAAATAGAATTAGCCAAACGGATACGGTGGTATATTTCTGCATATGTCAATGCTAATCCAAATGCGCCTTGGTAAAAAGTCATTCAATAATCACTGGAAGAGCTACAATGAAATTGGTTAATTCCTGTATAATGCATGGTTACACGCTTACTTTACTTTTATTTCAAACGAAAACACCTTACAATATTATATGAAAATAATTAGGACGTAACTGCGACTGTGAGAGCTCATTTTGCATGTCTTTTCGTGAGAAAAGTCTCTCGGTCCACTGGTTTTTAGGCCTCATACGACGCTTAGTAAACAGCTGCCCTCTGTTGGATAAACCAATACAGACAACTAATTTGCAGGGACAGCTCATGATCACATATCAGATTGCTCTTCTAGACGGAGATTTGTCAGAATCTTAAGAAGCTGGCTTATCTCCACGACGGAAAAGATGGTATCCTCAGGTCTTGTCGTTCTTATTGGTTTACCGTGACCAACATTCGCGAGGATCATCATTTAAACATTGCAGCCACCCACCAATCACATAAGAAAAAAAAGGCTCATATATGAGGAACCATGTTGACGACTTGACACAAGATGTAAGAAACTGCTCGTGGTTCAGGTAAGAATGGCTCCTTTACTCTCACCTACTTCTACGTAGTGGGCTGCTGTTGATCTCAGCGTTGTGCTACAACCCTGCAATTCTCCACGTTCGATCAACTGGCAACAAGGGTAAAACATCCTCAAGACGTGCAACGATAAACCGTAATAAATCTCACGAGGAAGAAAAGCTCTGATGGGGCGAAATCACTTCTAGAAAAAGGACTAAATTTGGCACCATGCGACCGTATGAATGTTTTGTTTTGATTGGTCCTGTACCTACCAACCTGTTACTTGCAAACAAACTGTTGTTGTCAAGAAACTTTTCTGTAGAATAAAGCTCGTCAGCCACCAGGTGAGCTGTACAAATTAAGTCACTGCTCGTAGGACCTCTGAATGCGTGGTTGGTGTGCTAAGATGTTGCTACGCTAATGTCTAGAGACGAATCAAACACATTTGCCATAAATATGTTGAAAATATAGTAGCCAAGATCAAAAATATCCAGGCAGGAATTTGCGGTAAAAATTTATTTTCACAATTTTACGATTTAACAAAATGGAGTTGATCCACTTAAAAAAAAAAATCAAAGTTCATTTGGTATAAGTTTTAAATTATAGCTGCAAAGTTACAATGTAGTTCAAATTACATGTTAAGGTCACTAGGCAATAATGGCCGTGAAGTTTCTGACTTCACACTAGTTCTCCTAACATGAATTATAAAAAATTTACGAGTTTATTTATTCACACTCAAATATCACAAGTCCCCGTTTAAACACTTAGAAAATATTTTACGCTATCGAAAGGCGACCTGCATGTGGCTCAGGAATGTCAGGTCCCTCTTCTACCCGAAGTTCTCAAAACAGAATGCCTCCAACAGACCACGAGCAAGATGGCTGCCGACTATTTAAGCTCTCGGCTGTCATGAGTCAAGTTCATACACTCCCGTCTTCCGGAAAAGACATAACAACTATAAATTTTAATGCTATGGACATTTATCATACATCGCATTGTATGAACAGTTCATCAGCTTTCCATGGACGTTCTTGGTTTTAGACTAAATGAAATGTTTTGTTCAGTAATTGAGTTTACGTTATGGTAAAACTGTTTTTCGCTCTTTTGCCGCTAAAAAATTTAAACAAACGAAACTAAGAATATTCATACATTCCTGTCTTTAAGAACTTCCAGCGCGCCGGAGTAGCTGTGGGTCAGCAAAGTCTGTTAATGAGTAGAACGAGAAACCAGCCCAAGCAGCATATTTTACTTTTTTTATTCACTCGATGACTATTTTTGGGTCGAGATCCACTTTCGAATCATCGTAACACAGTCAAAAATGTTATTTAAGAATATGTGAAAACCATGTAAAGAATGTGCAACGAACAGTCACAGCTCATACAGTTATCTGTATGCCAATACACTACTGGCCATTAAAATGGCTACGCCACGAAGATGACGTCCTACAGACACGAAATTTAACCAACAGGAAGAAGATGCTGTGATATGCAAAACATTAGCTTCTCAGATCATTCACACAAGCCTGGCGCCGTTGGCGACACCTACAACGTGCTGACGTGACGAAAGTTTCCAACCGATTTCTCGTACACAAACAGCAGTTGACCGGCGTTGCCTGCCGAAAAGTTCTTGTGATGCCTCGTGTAAGGAGGAGAAATGCGTACCATCACGTTTCCGACGTTGATAAAGGTCGAATTGTAGCCTATCGCGATTGCAGTTTATCGTATCGCGACATTGCTGCTCGCGTCGGTCGTGATCCAATGACTGTTAGCAGAATATGGAATCGGTGGGTTCAGAAGGGTAATACGGAACGCCGTGCTGGATTCCAACGGCCTCGAATCACTAGCAGTCGAGATAACAGGCATCTTATCCGCATGGCTGTAACGGATGTTGCAGCCACGTCTCGATCCCTGAGTCAACAGATAGGGACGTTTGCAAGACAACAACCATCTGCACGAACAGTTCGACGACGTTTGCAGCAGCTTGCACTATCAGCTCGGAGACCATAGCTGCGATTAATCTTAAACAGAAGCGCCTGCGATGGTGTACTCAACGATGAACCTGGATGCACGGATAGCAAAACGTCATTTTTGCGGATGAATCCAGGTTCCGTTTACAGCATCATGATGGTCGCATCGGTGTTTGGCGACATCGCGGTGAATGTACATTGGAAGCGTGTATTCGTCATCGCCATACTGGCGTATAAGGGGAAGTGATGGTATGGGGTGCCATTGGTTACACGTCTCGGTCACCTCTTCTTCGCATTGACGGCACTTTGAACAGTGGACGTTACATTTCAGATGTGCTACGACCAGTGGCTCTACATTTCATTCTATCAGTGCGAAACCCTATATTTCAGCATGATAATGCACTACCGCATGTTGCAGATCTTGTACGGGGCCTTTCTGTATATACACTCCTGGAAATTGAAATAAGAACACCGCGAATTCATTGTCCCAGGAAGGGGAAACTTTATTGACACATTCCTGGGGTCAGATACATCACATGATCACACTGACAGAACCACAGGCACATAGACACAGGCAACAGAGCATGCACAATGTCGGCACTAGTACAGTGTATATCCACCTTTCGCAGCAATGCAGGCTGCTATTCTCCCATGGAGACGATCGTAGAGATGCTGGATGTAGTCCTGTGGAACGGCTTGCCGTGCCATTTCCACCTGGCGCCTCAGTTGGACCAGCGTTCGTGCTGGACGTGCAGACCGCGTGAGACGACGCTTCATCCAGTCCCAAACATGCTCAATGGGGGACAGATCCGGAGATCTTGCTGGCCAGGGTAGTTGACTTAAACCTTCTAGAGCACGTTGGGTGGCATGGGATACATGCGGACGTGCATTGTCCTGTTGGAACAGCAAGTTCCCTTGCCGGTCTAGGAATGGTAGAACGATGGGTTCGATGACGGTTTGGATGTACCGTGCACTATTGAGTGTCCCCTCGACGATCACCAGTGGTGTACGGCCAGTGTAGGAGATCGCTCCCCACACCATGATGCCGGGTGTTGGCCCTGTGTGCCTCGGTCGTATGCAGTCCTGATTGTGGCGCTCACCTGCACGGCGCCAAACACGCATACGACCATCATTGGCACCAAGGCAGAAGCGACTCTCATCGCTGAAGACGACACGTCTCCATTCGTCCCTCCATTCACGCCTGTCGCGACACCACTGGAGGCGGGCTGCACGATGTTGGGGCGTGAGCGGAAGACGGCCTAACGGTGTGCGGGACCGTAGCCCAGCTTCATGGAGACGGTTGCGAATGGTCCTCGCCGATACCCCAGGAGCAACAGTGTCCCTAATTTGCTGGGAAGTGGCGGTGCGGTCCCCTACGGCACTGCGTAGGATCCTACGGTCTTGGCGTGCATCCGTGCGTCGCTGCGGTCCGGTCCCAGGTCGACGGGCACGTGCACCTTCCGCCGACCACTGGCGACAACATCGATGTACTGTGGAGACCTCACGCCCCACGTGTTGAGCAATTCGGCGGTACGTCCACCCGGCCTCCCGCATGCCCACTATACGCCCTCGCTCAAAGTCCGTCAACTGCACATACGGTTCACGTCCACGCTGTCGCGGCATGCTACCAGTGTTAAAGACTGCGATGGAGCTCCGTATGCCACGGCAAACTGGCTGACACTGACGGCGGAGGTGCACAAATGCTGCGCAGCTAGCGCCATTCGACGGCCAACACCGCGGTTCCTGGTGTGTCCGCTGTGCCGTGCGTGTGATCATTGCTTGTACAGCCCTGTCGCAGTGTCCGGAGCAAGTATGGTGGGTCTGACACACCGGTGTCAATGTGTTCTTTTTTCCATTTCCAGGAGTGTAGTTGCAATTTTGGCCACCGTGTCCAAATCTGAGACTGTACTCCATCACTTCAACGTGTCCGGTGTTCATGTAGAACAAATTGTGTAAGCATGTACGTGGCTGTTAGTAATAGAATCTGGATCATGCTATTCACACTTGTCTGACATTTTCTGCCCATGTGACTTTCTTAAACTACTACATATAAAGACATTTCTATACGTCGTTCCCGCAACCAATCGCCAGATTTGTACCTGTTCTCCAAAGCTGGAACTAATTTCTTTTCTCAGTTGAATCGGCTCCGCATTAACGCACTAGCATACCTACCACTTGGCGCTGCGGTATGGTGATTACACCCCTCACTGAACCTCTGTGAGTAGGTACATTTTAATTATTAATACACGGTATTTTTCCGACAGAGAGTGCGTTTTTACCCAAGTACTTATACTATTTTGGTCTTTATAACAGTGTTACTGGCTCCTCAGTAAGTAGTCTGGTTCAGGTTTTATTGCATTTATCTTATTTAATAGTTACGCCGATCATCCAGTTGAGTCAGTGGAGTTATCCTCTCTGCGTCTCTTGCCAACTACTTATTCCATATGCTCGTACCTTCGTTAACAGCCTATAATGGGGCACCGTGTCAAATGCTTTACGGAAATCTAGAAATATGCGATCAGCGACAGTTGCTCTTCGTCCATAGTTCATATAATAGTATGTGAGAAGAGGACAGACTGTGTTTCGCACGAGCGATGCTTTCTAGCAACATGCTGACTCGTGGACATAAGCTTCTCAGTCTCAAGAAAGATTGTTATATTCGAAGTGAGAATGTGTTCAAGGAATCTGCAGCAAATACAACTTAGGGATGGTTTGGCGTAATGTTGGCTCACCGAACGGCAACGTCCCGCCCCACAGGTGTCACGATGAGGACGAACAGGTTATAGAACGGGGATATAGTGTATCAGACCAGCCGTATGTTCTTAGCAGGCAGAACGCATCATGTTATTTAATTACAAATGTTTAAGCCTCCTCCTCCATTTTGTAGCTGAACTAGCTAGGAAACATCACAAACCTGCCGTTCTATTATGAAGAGAGAAAAACACACTTACAAGATATCAGTCCCAGAAATTCACCCTGCGCGAACATTTGGGTCGTAATTCTGATAACACGGGGTAATGTACATCTGAAAGTATAGCTTTTAATCTTCCACACGCAGCAATTGTTTTTCACTCGCTCTGCTCCACTGCAGGTGCCTAATGCCTGAAGTCAGTGTTCTATACAGCGTACTTCGAGGGATGCGAAGATGAGGGAATAAGAGGGAAGAGTTAGACACGTGTGTCCAACGTGTTTTGAAATCTTGTTCGAGAATACATGTTATTATTCGTGAAAAACGGTAAGTAACATGAGTACCTAATATGCCAACCTCCCGCACATGTGAGTTCAATATTATTTTAAGACCATTCTCGAATTAGTATTCCGCAATTATAAAGGCATCAAAATCAAAATAATAAACCTAAGTGACTAGAAAATTATTATGAACTGAAGTAAATGATTTTCTCTTTACAATTTACAGCCGGCCGAAGTGGCCGTGCGGTTAAAGGCGCTGCAGTCTAGAACCGCGAGACCACTACGGTCACAGGTTCGAGTCCTGCCTCGGGCATGGATGTTTGTGATGTCCTTAGGTTAGTTAGGTTTAACTACTTCTAAGCTCTAGGGGACTGATGACCTCGGCAGTTGAGTCCCATAGTGCTCAGAGCCATTTGAACCATTTGAACAATTTACATGCCAATCATATTGAAGACTAGTGTATCCCCTGCAAATATACTTTAATTTAACAGTGCTAACTTTAAAATCAAAGGAAACTAAAACACAACAGCAATGTTAATAATCAGATAGCGCTATGCTACTTATTTAGTGACATACTTATTCGTCTCATTCATTAAGACTGCATTTGTGAATAGCAACATAAAAACGTTCAGTGCAAAGATATCTTTAGCACCAGCTGCAAGTTAGAAAACGCTCACTTTGGCACAATGAACACAGCGTTATCAGTGTCTTAGCAGTATTCACAAATCTCTTACACACTGCACAGTGCAGTACTTCGCGCTCGAGCACTATGTGGCTGCAATGGACGGATAAACGACTTCTGTGCGAGGAACTTTAAAAGCTGTTCTTTCAGAAGTAGCTACCAGAACTGTGGCCCTAATTATTGCGTGGGATCGATTGCCGTAGCTGATATTTCGGAAGTGTGCCTTTTTCTCCTTAAGATATGGCGACGAAAACGAGACAGGTGGGAAAAAAGTAAGTAAAATGTTTATTATTTCATTAGTAATCACAACAACTGTTAATAACAAGGCGATCAGTGCCTGCATGGAAAAATATTTGTACCATAATTGTACCCAGGCGTCCGTTTCCGCAACCGAAGCAAATCGATGGTCGTGAATGTTTTTCTTTAGGACGCCAAAAACATGGAGATCGCGTGAGGAGAGATCGGGACTGTATGAAGGAGGTGTATGGGCTTCCGAGCGAATCTTCTGCAACGTAATCGTAACAACCTAGACAACATTATCCTGCTACAGACTGATACTGCCCATCGACATTCCAGGCCTCCTGGACTTGATGGCGCCCATCAACATTTGCAAATTGCCGACTTACCACGGTGCGTTAGTTGTGGCGCTGTGTTCCTGAAAGTCACGATCACGTTTCAGACATGAGTTTAACTGGTCCGCCAGTCACTTAGAAGCAGAGATGCCGCCATCTATTGATGACACCGCCACACTCACGCGGCTCTCTGAGCACAGCCACAGTGCGGCCTCCGCGCCTCCTTTAGCTGTCTAAACGAGTGTACCGCCCCGAGTGTGTGTGAATTCTTAAGGGATCAAACTGCTGAGGTCATCGATCCCTAAACTTACACACTACTTAAAACTTACTTATGCTAAGAACAACACACAGACACACACACACACACACACACACACACACACACACACACACACACATGCCCGAGGGGGGACTCCAGCCTCCGGCGGGAGGGCCCACGCAATCCGTGTCATGGAGCCTCAAACCACGCTTCCAACACGCGCCGTCAGTGCGCCATCCGAGCTGCACCCGCTTCCTCACCACAAGACTCGCTCCCATTTGCCACTCTCTTTTATTTTGAGAACATAAATAATCAGTCATCATCTGCTAGAATTTTTATTAAATTAATTCTTGACTGATTCGGCAACTTAATTTGCCATCCCCAGAAGATCATACAGTGAAGCTTACATCGGAAGCAGTCGCTAAGTAAATTCTGGATGATAGGGTCCTACAAAAATTGAGTACAGAATTAAAAAAGTGGGGAATACCAGGTTTTGTATCACAATTAACAACAGATTAATAACAGTAAGTGTACAGCAATAAACAGAGTATAAACGTACCTTCGTTAAAAATTTTACTTAGTACTGTCAGTCAGTTGAAGAGTAACGTAAAAATTCGAAGAAATGGTGCCAAAACTAATCCGATTCATAAGTAAAATATTAAAAATCCACGAAACAAATGATGGTTAACAGCAAGAGACTGATCGGTTGACTACAAAGGATTTCACTTCCATAAGAAGCAACGAGCTCTAGTGGACCTATAAGCTTACGTAAACTAAGCACAATGAGGGCGCTCGTGTCTGTGACTGAAGTCAAACGAAACTGAACATTAGACTTAAAGAAATGAAGCCCCATTAAGAACTTATATCACGTGCTAACCAAGTGTATAAATTTTTTGCACAAAAATGGATGGCTTTTGTAAAGGGCTGAAGCTAGGATACAATGATTAGGTTTATTTAATAATCAGCTGATGATGGCACCGTAGGCCGATGGAGAAGCGGCGCTACATTGAACTTTCCAGTATCATGACGTTGAGTAGCCACGCCCCTTGTGTACTTTCAAGTTATTTACACGTTTAGGACCTCTCGCAATAGCTCTTATGAATACTCGCTTCAGCACAGCATGTCTAGTTTAGTAACTTAAAATCTAAGCCAGATAACGGCGTAACCTAGGAAAATATATTACACACACTGACCACTACAGAGATAGTTCCTGTTGATCCACTGTGGACGTGGGACATCGGATGGTTAAATATTTTACGAAGAAATTCGCCAGACAGCCATGCAGATTGAGAAGTTATTTTATTTTCGCTATCAGCAATTTAGTATGCCATCTTCAGGCTCCATATCACCTCTAAATAATTATCGATATTTGCATACTAGGGCCGCCTGTTTCTGGATAAAACGCGCTTCACAGCTGCTGATTGGCAACCACGAATAAAATTTTAGAGTCCGTTTTTCAAAGTTATCAGTCACAGTTATAGGAATGTATCTCCATAAACAACACCGACATTTGCACCTGTTGCTTGTTTCATTAGTCGTATAGAACATGTAATGAGCAGCCTCTCCATACGCGATGTGGAAGATGAAGCGGGGAGCGCACCCACCAGCGCTGCTCCACCGAAGACAAACATCCCGGAAGCGGAAAGAGCTGCCACCCGAGAACGCTCTGACCCGTATTTATCCATATTATCTGCAATAAAAGGAATACCGCTGTAATACCTCCAATGTCAGAGAGCAACAGCAAATTGATCACCTTAGCCAAGGACCCAGAAAACAGGATATCAAAAGGACACAAGAGCAACAGTAATAAAAGGAAGACCATAGAACTGCTCACCAGAAGTTCACAAACAAGACCATCCTCTACAGTCTCTTATAAGCAACACAGGCCCACTGGCATACCAGTTGGCCAAACATCAAACGACAGTATAAATGGCAGCACTGTATCAGGTACATTGCATTCAGCGTCTGCAATCTGTACGCCTTCGTAACCAGAAACTTATGGATGACGTTGATATGTTCTCCCTCGTCAAAAGGATGCCATGTTTGGATCCCTTTCAGCACATCAGGGATATGTGCAGCTCCACAAAGACGAACTTTCGAAGCTGTCCTCGGAGCTAATTATAACTCTTCAACGGTGACTATTGTGATCAATCGGATGGCATCTCCGTTGCCTGCCGTCAGCCTAGATTTCGGGCAAGCCTCTGGAGAAAGCTACATTGAAGCCCACATGGTTCTTCATATGTGTTGATGACACCTTTTCGGTGTGGCCAAAGTTAGGGGAAACGATCCAGGAGTTCCTCCAACATTAAAACTCTCTATATCACCATGGAAGTGAAGAACTTCCCGTTTTGGATGTTCTTATAAAACTCAAAGCGAATTGCACCATGTGATACAGTATGTACAGGAAAGTCACACTGGCAATCCTCTAGGAGCCAATAACCTTCATACAATGAGAAGGGTAACGCACAGTGGTCCACAGTGGTAGTGCAGTACCGAAGAGAGCCTTCTGGAGCTCTAACAATCTAACAACGTATTGAGCGCAGATACGGCGAGATAAAACTCTGACGAGCTTTCAGACAGAGCGTGTCCAACAAATGCACTATGAGATCAAAAGTATCCGGACACCTTGCTGAAAATGACTTACAAGTTCGTGGCGCCCTCCATCGGTTATGCTGGAATTGAATATGGTGTTGGCAGACCATTAGCCTTGATGACAGCTTTTACTCTCGCAGACAAACGTTCAGTCAGGTGCTGGAAGGTTTCTTGTGGAATGGCAGCCCATTCTACACGGAGTGCTGCACTGAGGAGAGGTATCTATGTCGGTCGGTGAGGAATGACACGAAGCAGGCGTTCCAAAACATCAAAAAGTTTTCTGGTCATGACTCTGAGCAGGCCAGTTCATTAAAGGGGATTTGTTGCAGTGTAACCACTCCGCCACAGACCGTGCATTAGGAACAGGTACTCGATCGTGTTGAAAGATGCAATCGCCATCCCCGAATTGCTTTTCAGCAGTGGGAAGCAAGAAGGTTCTTAGAACCTCGATGAAGGCCTGTCTGAGAGAATGCCACACAAAACAACTAGGGGTGCAAGCCCCCGTCATGAAAAACTCGACTACCCCATAGCACCACCGCCCCTGCATTTTACTCTTGGCACTACACACGCTGCCAGATGACGTTCACCGGACATTCGCCATACCCACACCCTGCCATTGGATCGCCACACTGCGTACCAAGATTCCACACAACGATTTTCCACTGTTCAGTCGTCCAGTGTTTACGCTCCTTACGCCAAGCGAGGCGTCGTTTGCATTTACCGGCGTGATGCGTGGCTCATGACCAGGCTTATGACCAGGTAGAGAGACTTTTATAGAAAGATTACGATATCAGGAAAATTGGATGATGTATTCAAGAGTAAGAGCGTCACAAACTGAGCATGTCAATTACGCGTTGGTCCACCTCTGACCGTCATGCAAGCACTTTTTCGGCTTGGCATTGATAAAGTTGCTGGATGTCTTCCTCAGGGATATCGTGCCAGATCAGTCTGCGCAATAGGTCTTCAGAACCCTGAGATCGTTTGCAGCCCTGCCCTTAACGTTGGGTTTGGAAAGCTTCGAGACACGCACTAGAACCTTTCGTCGTGTGCGGGCGGGCATTGGGTTGCTGAAATGCAAGTCCATGATGGCTTTCCACGGAGGATGAATATCGCATTAGTACCACTGTGCTTTGCCGCGGATGACATGAAAAGTAATCCTTCTATGAAATGAAGTGCCACACCGGATGATCACTCCTGTTTGTCAGGACGTAGAGCGCGCGACAATCAGGTTGGTGGTACTCCACTTCTATCTGGGGCGTCTCCAGACACGTCCTCGCTGGTCATCGGTTCTCGGTTCGAAGCGGGACTAATCTATTAAGACACTTCTACTCCAGTCAATGTGATGCCATCTGAGGGTGCTCCGGATACCAGTGGGAACACGCTGATTGTCACCAGCCATTCGCCCGATAACCACGAGAGGTGGTCTGGGGTGTCATTTCTTTTCATTGAAGGACCGTTTTGATTGTCATCCGCGACATCATTACATCACAGTGATACGTCTAAGACATTCTATGTCTCGTTTTGTTGCCCTTCATGGCAACCCATCTTGGGATTACATTTCAGCAAGATAAAGCCCACCGGAATATTGCGAGCGTTTCTACTGCTTTTCTTCCTGTTTGCCAAACCCTACCCCTGTTCTGTCCTTTTCTGACAAGGTATGTATGCTCCTAGATTTGCGTGCAAAAAATGTTACTGTCCTGTGAATTTTTCGAAACTGTTTCAGGTTCGTCACTTGATCCGTCTTTTTTCGTTCTAAAGGTACTGTTGTACTTCTATTGATCCATGGGTTTTCGAAGGTTTCATAATTTTGCAGTTAATATGGTTTTGTCGTCACATTTTTCAAAACCTTTACAAATATATTTGATTTTAGAGGTGATTTTAAGTTCACTGCAAATATCCCAGAGAGCATTTTAAAGTTTTCTCTAAAGTTTCCTTTTCATTTGTCTTTAATGACCCTCAGGGTTTTCTTTGTTTCTGAGCTGTTCATGCAGCTAAGTAATGTAATATGACTTACTATGTATCATGATCTGAGACTACATTTTGAAAGGATACACTTGTGTTTGTCTAATTCCCGCTTTTAGAGTGAACTCATTATTTATTTGTGTACTATTATCTTGAGCTACCTTTGGCAAAATATATGGCATATTCAGTTTTAAGTGGGTATTACATTTGGTAAATAAGTTTTTTGCGTTAGCTACTATTATGAAATTCTCATTAAACTAATCACTTATTAGTGATTTCCTCTTTCTACCCGACAGACAGCACAATTATCTATCACAAATGTACACGAAAACTTTCCACCTACTGAGTGGGGGCCTGTATACTCTAACAGTATCAAGTACTACATTATCAAATAACAAAAACATGATGTTATATGCAGACCTAGCACGACTGCTTAACGTATTTATAAACACCTAATGGTTTTCTATTCCAGAGATGATAAGTTGCTGAGTCACATAAATGTTATCAATATACTTCCCACTGAGACATCAGCAGGTTAAACCAACACATGATTTATTTTATGTTTATTCTCTCAGAAGCTAATATCCCACTTCCCTCTACCCTTATATGTTGAAATGGGAGTCTAATATTATTTGATTTCTGAACCCGTTTATAAAGAAGGTGTATGACCTTACCCTGCAGAAGCTACAGGAAGTAGCATATGTGTGATTCTAGACCCCATTATTCTACTCAAAGAGGTAATTAGATGTCTCTGTTCCTACAAAATACTAGTTCTTGGATTTTAAGAATCAGTTTATAAAACTTACTGCCCAACAGATAATACTGTAGCGGGAAAAGTCGAATACAACACTATATTGCACTGTTTATTATACAAGCTTAATTCATATTACCAAATATGGTATTCCAATGCAGCAAATGTTACCCTCTAGGAGGATTTGAGTAAATTGACCGTGAGTTGCCTAATGGTTTTGGATTAGCGAACCTGAATTTAATATAACAGTAGAAACCAGAAAGCTAAAGATTGAATTTTGGGAAATACCTTAAGTAACAAAGTTTACTTAAATGAAATAAAATATGGTCGTCAGCCTAGTTAGGGATAGTAATATGAACATTACTTTTAAAGAATCGGTATGAATTTTGAGAAAGGATAGCTACCATTTCTTCTTTCCCAGTGAAGTACAATGAAACCCCACTATAATCAGATAAGTTGGTACGGTGAATTCCAGCAGTTATAAATAGTATGTGCAAGCTCTCACACTTTATCTATTCTCAACAATAATACTGTGTCATATATAAGTCATATAATTATCAAATGTTGTGAAAGACACTACCAAACCAAAACTGGGCATGGACATAGCCCTGGTTCAATAGTTACTTTTCACATAGTACAAAGATAATAATAAGTCACTTGCAATAGGATTCTTACACTCTCTATGAAGCAATTTTATTTGTGTTTTCTTAAATAAAAGCAATAACAGTAACTTTATTTTTCATAGGCAATGACTTAGGTGGGAGCCCTCAAACTGACTTTCCAATTTTTCTTACAGAAAGCACACAAAACTCTAGAGTTACTTCATAATCCAATTAGTAAATTCATTGTTCAAGACTGTTTCTTCATATTAAGCAACACTACAGTGGGGATTCTCAACTTACCATTACAGTAAAGTAAACTAAACACACATTTCTCAAACGATTTTTAAGATGCAAATTTACGTATTACTCTTTCACAAATATCACTCACCTTGCAGGACTTTGAAAAAAGTTAATGCCGGTAATCTTTTAAACAGGAAGAATGACTTTAAATGCATTTTACTCTAACCAACCTCAAAATAATGTGCTTCCTTTTATCATTAGCATAACTAGTAATTTTCACTGACAGGATTAAATGCAGTTAATCTTTGAAGCCCAAATTGAATTAAAGCAAATCAGACATTATGGAGGTTTTCATAAACGCAATACTAATTACCTCCCTTGATTTCAATGAAACCCACAGTCTTTCTACACATCTTGTTACTTTCAGAATTAAGCAACACCAACAACCACTTATTTCCAATCGTTTTTCACTTACAGGATCCTCGCATGTTAGTAATTATGTGGAATGGTCCTCAGAGGTATGATGAGAGGAACCAATTCAGGTGTCAGACACACAGTTTAACATAATCTGCCTTATTGATGCAAATTAAACACCACTTAAATGTACTGGTTCACACTTTGACATAAATCTGACCTCTTAGGTTTTGCTGAAGTAACGGCGCAATATTGGTGGCGAGTACGTGGTGGGTACCTGGTCTTTCCTCCGGATGTAATTTGCTCTATTACTTTCTTCTTAGCAACGTAATTACCAACTTTAGAGCCTTATCCAATAATAGAGCACCATTTTAGAGTCATAAACACATCCGAGACCTTTCCATATTAATCCAGGAACCTGCCGACTCACTGGGCTCTCTCACTTGGCGCCCAGACTGAGCGCCACATTCACCTTTTCCTAGCGCGCCAACTCAGTTCCGTTGCAGATGGGAAGTACTATTGCAATGCAAGTCCCTAGGTATGAATCAGCTTGTACTTAGATGTAAATAAACATCATTTAAAAAATCTTTATATTTAAATACATTAACATGTCAACACAAAAGCCACATAATAAAATATCATTTCCCTCAAATTAATACAAGGGATTTAAATAGTAAAGAGAAAACATTTTATACAACTTTCCACTTCATTAGATCAAAGACATTACACAGTGAAATATACGACATTGAACAGAATTAATCAGTGCAAAATATCTACAATATTAATTATGGTGTTAAAAGTTCTGTCAAAGCCTCACCCCCTTTCTCTATCTTATCTTGATCAGGATAGAAAAGACGAGACGTTTATCGTGTAACAGACGGAAATGTCGCTCCACTTGTGATCAGTGCTCTGGAACTTAGATACGCTCAACTTGGAAGTGTAGCATCATAGGTATGCGCCAGATATGAAGGAATAACTTGTCTTTGTCATTTGTCAAACCACGGTTACATTATAGTTTTGTTCCGTAGCGCAGGAACTGCCAGTGAAAGTAAGGGACACGATAACAGTCTCACAGAAGTTCTTTTTCTCCCGCCGCATGTTTCTACGTCCGTAGCGGAACTGACATTGGTTTGCTTCATTAAAACTTTTTGCAGATGCTGTTAAGCCTAGAATCGTGGCAGCCGTCACTTCTCGTTGATCTGGCATTCGCCCTGTAGCCGTTTCCTTCTCATTTCCGCAGCTGTTTAGGCCACCATTCAACTGAAAACCCAGAGAAAGCCTAGCTGCCTACATCACACATTCAAATAAAAAATTTGTATCATTAAAACTTCTGGCAGAAAAATAGAACCAAAGCATTGTAATGCCACTGGAGCTTCATGAGACAGCATCTTAGCCCACAATAAACGCAATGGCAGTTAAACTTCAGGATAAAGGATATTTTTTGTTGCATTGATTCGGGATTATTCTGGTACTTTTGTTGTTGTATATATCAGTATGAAGATTGTTAGGCACGGGTCTCCACGAGTTGGTTGGTCCTGGGTGCAAATTATAGACGGTTTGCGAAATTACAGCACTTTACGAAGAGTGTCGAATACGTAAAGTATCCTGCCGAAAATGTCTAGCCTCGTTTATGACTTGGTGATGATGTTAGTGCTCCTCTAATTAGTCATCCGTCAATGATACACAATTTCCTAACGCTGGATGACTTGGCGGACACCTTAGTTTTACAAACTTCCGATTCGATTCCTGAAGAAACGTTCAAACTTGAAAATAACCTCGTTGTCTTTATGGAAACGCCTGCCTACACTGATTTATGCAACAGAGGAAGGAGGAAGAATAAGTTACTGTCGTTCATGATAATGGGAGGTGGGAACTGAATTGCACAAAATGTAATAGCCTAGAGAAGCAGGGCGTGAAACTATACCCTGCGCAGAAATAGACGGAGCGAAACCACATCCTAGGACTGCTTCCTGCTGTGCTTCGTCTCGACAGCTTTCTATGGCCTCTTAAGGAGATTTTGTTAACGCGTTTCTGTGGCGACTGCAACCTAAACGCATGATCTGTTGGCATCGCACTTTGGCAGTCTCCCCAAACACCATCACCTTGGCCGATGGTCACTGGGTCTTCTCCTCCTTTAGCTGTGGTGAAACCACTCGTTTGCACCATATGCTTTGGGCTCGGGGCATGGTGATACACCAGAATTCATCCTTAGTGATTAGATTACTGAAGCAGTAACTTTGCTGCTGCTACTACAGTTGACGGACTTCTTGAATGGAAGTGAACAGTTAGAGATTCAGCAGCTTGCGACCTGTCAAGTTGAAAGTGTTTTGAACAAGTTTTAAAACTCAATATCACATTTTCGACTATCACCTCAATTGCAACAAATAGGGCTTTGCTCGTATTCCTCTAAGCAGTCACTTCTATTGAATGTAACGTAATACACTTAATATTACATTCTCTTCCACAAATGTAAGTTTTTTACTTTTAACCCGAGACTATACTGTAACACTTGGTTTATTAGGTTAAAACTTCACTTGTTAGCACATGCTTCACACGTCCCATGTGTACAACAGTACAGGGTTATTACAAATGATTGAAGCGATTTCACAGCTCTACAATAACTTTATTATTTGAGATATTTTCACAATGCTATGCACACACATACAAAAACTCAAAAAGTTTTTTTAGGCATTCACAGATGTTCGATATGTGCCCCTTTAGTGATTCGGCAGACATCAAGCCGATAATCAAGTTCCTCCCACACTCGATGCACCATGTCCCCAACAATGAGTTCGAAAGCATCGTTGATGCGAGCTCGCAGCTCTGGCACGTTCCTTGGTAGAGGTGGTTTAAACACTGAATCTTTCACATAACCCCACAGAAAGAAATCGCATGGGGTTAAGTCGGGAGAGCGTCGAGGCCATGACATGAATTGGTGATCATGATCTCCACCACGACCGGTCCATCGGTTTTCCAATCTCCTGTTTAAGAAATGCCGAACATCATGATGGAAGTGCGATGGAGCACCATCCTATGATACGTTTAGCTCCCTGTTTGCTTTATTCATCGACTTCCGCGGGCTACGCGTGAAACTTGCCCGCATCCGTTCAACCGTTTCTTCGCTCACTGCAGGCCGACCCGTTGATTTTCCCTTACGGAGGCATCCAAAAGCTTTAAACTGCGCATACCACCGCCGAATGGAGTTAGCAGTTGGTGGATCTTTGTTGAACTTCGTCCTGAAGTGTCGTTGCATTGTTATGACTGATTGATGTGAGTGCATTTCAAGCACGACATACGCTTTCTCGGCTCCTGTCGCCATTTTGTCTCACTGCGCTCTCGAGCGCTCTGGCGACAGAAACCTGAAGTGCGGCTTCAGCCGAACAAAACTTTATGAACTTTTCTACGTATCTGTAGTGTGTCGTGACCATATGTCAATGAATGGAGCTGCAGTGAATTTATGAAATCGCTTCAATCATTTGTAATAGCCCTGTATTTTCATTGGTAATTGCAACTTGACATTGACAGGTGATCGTTAGTATTACCTACTGTCTGTGGCAGCAGGTCAAGAATCTTTTTGTCTTATCCTTGATTGTATACGGATTCGTCAATTCGGTGCTGCGAGAACTTATTACCTACACGTTTCCCGCTGCCGGCCAGGGTGGCCGCGCGGTTCAAGGCGCTTCAGTCTGGAACCGCGCGATCCCTACGGTCGCAGGTTCGAATCCTGCCTCGGGCATGAATGTGTGTGATGTCCTTAGATTAGTTAGGTTTAAGTAGTTCTAAGTTGTAGGGGACTGATGACCTCAGCTGTTAAGTCCAATAGTGCTCAGAGCCATTTGAACCATTTGTTGTCCTGCTCCTCTTGACGATTGGAGTTTTTGTATTCGATTTTTCGCTCTTTGTCAATCATCACGTAATATTTTTGGAAATTTCTTTACTGAATCACCGTTCTTTCCATACATAGATTTCACTGAATCAAATAACGGAGGGAGTTGTGGACCATCTCATACTTTGAGAGTCTAGTTCCCTTATCTATTTTAGAGTTGTTCCTGACACGATGAGTGGGAGCTGAGTGTTCACATAATGACTCAGCATCTTTGAAACAGCGTGATGCACACATTCTGTTCTGCCGTCATGCTCATGATTTAATGGACTAGGTTGTAGTTCTCAAATTTGTATCAACTTGATAGCTATTTCGTTAAATCAGACATAAAATAAATGCCCCGAGCGTATGTTACTGTACTTACTTATTGGTCCATAATAGCAATCATTGTGACAAAACGCGATAAATAATCTGTCACATTCAATCTGTAATCCTTACTTTTGTGTGTACGATTAAATGGGCCCAGAATATCAGTCCCTAAAATTGAGAAATGTTTGGATGGTTCTTGTAACCCATGTAATGGTGTTCACTGGTGACTGTGAATGGCATTTTGTGATCAAGGTGTACAATTCTTGACATATTGTATCACGTCCTGTTTCTTTATCTTCCATTAAGGCTTTTCAACCATTCCTTAGCCAGTCGCTCTTCATCTGCTATGATCTGTTGAGACATGGTCATGTACTGCTGCAATATTCAATCCCTAGATGCTACAGGTTCTACACATGTGGTTTGTCTTTCATTACTGTGCACAGCAAGACTTCATATAATCCTAATTCCAGCTCCGGACGTGAATAACTGGCAGTCAGGATCACCTGCATGAGACTGTCCACACTCGACAATGTTTCTACCCAATGTTTGCCAAACGTAGGTCTTCCTATTCAAACTACCAGCATTACGATGCTATTTTCCCGGTTTCTGTGCCACCTCATTGACCCGTGCACAGCTCGTGTTCGTGCTATTTATTGTTTGTCATCTATTACGGTATTGCCCCCTCGTTGTCTTATTTCATTTACTGGAGTTACTAACTTCCTGTCTTAATTCCCCGTCAGTAGCAGCAGCAGCAGCAGCACATATCGATAAGTGCACTGTTGTACCATCTCTGGAGCGACCGGTAGTATTTCTGGGTTGTAATGTGTCTGGCAGTCAGTTGGAGATAGACCAGCAGTGCAGTCGGGACACACCAGCAGTGAAGTTAGGGATGGAGCACCAGTGAGGCGCCGACAGCCAGTGCTCGTCGACTGCTGGCGACACACCTGAACTGCCCGACGGAGAGAGACTGGAGCCGGTCGACCGTTGGTTGGTCGTTCGGTTGGTCGTCTCATCTGCCTACGTATATTTGATCCTTTCACTGTTTTCGGGCCTGGGCAGTTGGTCTGTTGGTGTGGAGCAGCGAGGAAATCTCCGCGGCGCGTAGTTTGGCCGAGGCAGCTGGAGGCGTCCACCCTCGGTCGGACTGTGTGGTGCTGTTGCCATTTCTATGAGGTCTGTGGCTCACTGATCCTGCACACTAAAGTTGAGTTTTGACTTAATCTACCTGCAGGACACGACTATTCACATTGTGTCGTTTGGATTTCGTTGTCGGCTGTCGGGACATTCCTGTGAGCAACAACGTGTGTTTTCAAGTTGGCAAATTTTAGCCACCCTCCAGTGGAGTTTAACTCTACTTGGTTATTTGGAATTGCAGTGCACCAGCGGAGTCCTCTGCCTTGTGGCCGTTAACGTTGCGGTTACCTACCCTGGCCGTTGACATAAACTCAGGCAGTGTATTTTCCTCATCGTGTTCTAGCTGTCCAGCATGTTGTGTAGTTTGACAGCTCAACGAATGATAGGTTGTCGACGCCAATACCCTCTACATTCTTCCATTGAGCTCCCTGTTCGGTGCTGGTCAGGTGAAGCGGAAGTTATCTTGTCAGAGGGTCCATGGACTGTCTGTCAATTGGGTTGTTGTTCGATCGAGAATGGTTGGGCCGACTGCCTGTCTCACCTAAGCGAGCGTCAGTGTTTGAATTCCAGGCCTACCCTCGGAAACCTCTGAGAGCCATTGGATATACTGCCTTTTCTTATTTGTTCTATTTGTCTGTATTTGTATGGATTCAAACCGATTCTTAAATTAAGGTTGTTTAGCCCTTAAGGCTTAAGATTGTTTGAGACTTTAGCCTAATGTAAAGAACTGTTTTAAGTAAGGCCCTTGGCCTTTTTAAAAAAAATAGTTATTTTGAGTTTTAAGTTATTGACATTCAGCTGACTTTAAATTAAAGAGGTCTTGCATTAAGGCATGAGATTGTTTGGATTATTAAGTTGGTTATTAAGTTCCAAAATATAATGTTGTGTTTTTTTTTAATTTTTTTGGCTCTTGTAATGTTTCGTCAAATAAATAAAGTTTTATGTTCGAGTGTAACTGACAGCCTCTTATTTTGGCCCCTACCTGTCTTGTTCGGCGAGTTTAGCAGGGTGTATCACACATATTCAAATTCGCTCAACTTCAGAGCCTACTGTGTTAATCTGCTCACTGTATTCTTCAGTCCTAGCAACCACCATATCCCAGTGCCATCTCTCACTCCTCTGAACATTATGTGATACAAGTTAGCAGTGGAATATGCCACAATATAAACAACAGCCAACATCTCATTTTCTGCCTTATTCAGCAGTCTGTAGCGACACCACAGTTTAAGACAGGGAAGTTGGATTTGGCGCAATATTTCGGAGCCCACAAGTTACAGCCAGGTGCAGGCCGGATTGCAGTAAGTTACTCTTACCAGTGGTTGCTAAGTGGAGTGGAGGCCACAGTGGCCATCGAACCACTGAACAGTGTAAACACAGCGGTTTGCATGTCACAAGTTACAGGAAGAAGGGGTCCCCTGGCGCAACCGGGGTATGGGGCATACATGACTTGGAGCGATGCGTTAGCGAAACAGAGGCGTGCAGCAGAGTATAAATAGGTGTTGTTTTCTAATGAGATTCATTCAAGTGAGGCAACTCTCCTGGACAGCGGCGCGTGTCACACCACCGGGTTACATGCAGCAACATATGGGGCGACAGCATCTCAGTCCACGGAGGGTCGTTGGTTCCACCTTCTGAGCCCGACGCGGGGTCCGCAACCAGCCGTGGCGGGCCACTCTTCGGCTCGCTGCCGCGGACAGTCGTCTCGGCTCCCGACACACGCCGGAGACTTCCCGAGGCGCGGGCCACAAATTAGGACGCCGGATAGCATGGACGGTCATTGCCGGCACGTCCCCAGCTACGCCAGCCGAGGAATAAGCAGCAGCGGCGCCAGCCTACAGCTCCCGGCGGAGCAGCGCAGAGGCAAGGGGGAAGGTGGCCGCTGAGTTGGCTGCTTGTGCAGCCATCCTGACGTAATCGGAACTCTACAGCTGGCGAACAAGGCCGGCACGACACAGCGTTGCATTGGACAGGCCGCTGCGGGTACTTCCTCAGCAATGCGGGGCCTGTGACACGGACCGAGCTGAACGAAGTTCTGTAGTGGTAATGAATATATCATTTGAAAAGCCCGGCCGAGTTTCAATACGGCACCTTCTGGCACCCATCCACTACCAGTCTAAATGCATACATCACTGAGTGCTCTTTGACATCCATATTTTGGTTAAGAACACATCGAATCACAATGTTACTTGCATCATAAACTAAAATAAATCCTTCACTAAAATCTGGAACACTAATACCATATTCGTCGTTAATGCGTGTACGAAGCTCTGAAAAGCGATTTCACGTCAGAGCACCTCTGTAATTTAACATATTTTTTTCAACAACCGATTCAATGGCTGAGAAATTTCAGCGAATCCCGTAATGAATTTCCTATAATAATTATACAGCCCAAGAAATGACTCATACTGCTTTGATGTCTGTGGTGGCACTAAAACACCGAGTGCCAAAATCAAATATAAATTAGTACCGACATCCTCCTGACTAATCACGGTACCTAAATTATTCACTTCACTTGTATTGTTCAGAAGTGATACTGATTATACTTAGTGTTAGTCATACAGTTGGTAGTCTCTTGGTAGCATCCTACAGCTGTTGCACATGCTTTTCCATCGAAAATACAGTGAAGTCGTCGAGATAAAATATACACACTTATAGTAACCTCGGTATGATAGCTGGTCATTTTAAGATCAAACAGTATCCAACAGTATCGATAATGGGCCCAAGAAATGGTCAACGTGGCCTTTGGACAGTTTTAGAGAACCACTTCCAACTGGTGACAGCAACTTCTCAAATCCACTGTCAATCAATACTTGCACTGGCCTAAGTCTTCCAGAGATGCCGTTACATATGGTACATGATATACATCTGTAATACCTCTTACATTCAAGTAATGGTTATAACTTTTTTGTTATCACTCTTCTGACTGGTCTGATGCTGGGTATCATGAATTCGTCTCCTGTGCCAACCGACCACATGTGGTAGCCTCACGGTATGAGGCGCCTTGCCACGTTTCACATTGCTCTCCCTGTCGGAGGTTCGGGTCCTCCCTCGGACATGGGTGTGTGTGTTGTCCTTAGCGTAAGTTAGTTTATGTAGTGTGTAATCCTACAGACCGATGACCTCAGCAGTTTGGTCCCATAGGAACTTACTTCAAATTTCCAAATTTTGTGCCAACCTCCTAATCTCAGAGTATCACTTGCAACACACGTCCTCAGTCATTTGCTGAATGTGTTGCAATCTCTGTCTTCCTCTAGTGCCAAAGAACTTATTTCCTGATCTTTTAACAGATGTAATACCCCATGTCACTACTTCTTGTCAGTGATTTCCATATATTACTTTCGTCAACGATTTTCTGAAGAACTCCCTCATTCCTTACCTTAGTAGTCCACTTATTTTCTACATTCTTCTGCAGTACCGTATGTCAAACGTTCGTTTTTCTTCTGTTCAGGTTTTCCTATAGTCAATGTTTCTCTATCATACAGCTCTGTGCTGCAAACGTACATTCTCAGAATGTTCTTCCTTACATTGATGTCTATGTTTGATACACTCGTCGGCGCTAAGCTGGTCGTAGGTCGTGTTCCAAAAATGAACAGCATAGGGACAGCAGTGATGACACTTTCTGCAGGACAATGCTCAAGCACGTACAGTGCAAGCTGTTACTGAGTTGTTTGACTGATGGGGCTGATAATGTCTACCCCACCTACAGCACTCCCCTGACTTAAGCCCTGGTGAGTTCGATTTCTAAACTGAAGGAAACACTTCACGGCATTCGCTTCAGAACTGCTACAAATACGTCGGGCAATTGACCGCGCCGCTCGAACTGTCAACACAACTGACACTGCTAAGAGTATGCTACGACTTCCACATCGCTGTAAACGGGTTATACACAACGCTGGTAAATACTTTTAACGTCAGTAAAACTTTAAAATACGTATCTATTTTGTACGAGCTGTAAATAAATAGATGCCACTATTAAAGCTCCAACCCTCGTATGTTGGTGGACACTGATCGTAATGGTGTGGCTTATCAGTGTGTACTGCAGGTCACAACACACAAAAATTTACAAACCTATAATTTGTTACGCCACATGAGGATAAAAATCTGACGAATTGTACTAATGTTCAAAGATGTTCATCTGGGTGTGAATTTCTATAGGACCAAACTGCTGAGTTCATCGGTCCGTAGGCTTACACGCTACGTAAACTAACTTAAACTAACTTATGGTAAGAACAACACACACACACACACACACACACACACACACACACACACACACACACGCACACCCATGTCCGAGTGAGGACTCAAACCTCCTGTGAGAGTGTTGTTGTAATGTGAGAGACATTTTCCTTTACAGACATTTGTCTTCAGTAACTGCTGTAAAACTTTTTTCCGCACACAATAACAAGATTTTAACAAAATCTGTGTCGTTTTTAGGTAATTCAAAAGACGGTTAGAGATAAAGTGAACCCTGAGGAGCCTCGTTTCTTTTTCATTGAACATGAAGTATGATTGACAAAAAGTTATTAACAACAATAACTATTGGGGTGTAATATCTTTACTTTCGTAATAGCTTGTCTTTTTCATCGGCTAAAACTGACATGTTCGATTACAGCCTATATATATGTATAACGTATGGAGGTGAATAAAATTGGTAGAGTTCTAGATTAAGCGAAATCAAAAAGTATTTCGACAGTGGAGAAAGCCGTGTTATTAACAGACCTATACATAAGCCCATACAAATCGCTCGCAGTTCTTTAGCATTTTATAGTGATGCCATGACTTCCAGAGAATGATACACTTAAATATTGATGTTTACTAATAAGAAGAAAGGGTAATGAAATATCACTAGTGCGTTTCACCAAATTTATGCCGTCCTCTACCTTGTAGGGCTCCATTCTGGAGAGCGTCATCACGATAAATGCCAGAAGATTTATTACTGCAGGTCTTAATAACAACAAGCCATTGTCAGTGGAAAGAAGAGAGAAGACAGGAACCAATGCTGGAGTTCAGTTCAGGCCGGCTGACTGCCCGCAGGCGAACCGCCCGCCCGTCACGTGGTCTGCACTTGCTGACAGCCGCTGATGTATGGCCTGTGGCTCGCACGTTTTTGAGGGAAAAGCATGGCTCCATGTGTGTGTGTGTGTGTGTGTGTGTGTGTGTGTGTGTGTGTGTGTGTCGAACTCTGACACGTTCGGCTGTCGGCGGAAGAGGGCCTTTCTACAACTACGTCTACTTACATCATGCAAACGAAGTGGGTACATGGTTTCGAACCCCATTTTAACGGATCATACCGTTCCCGTCCCTTAAGGAGGGTGCAACGTATGAATCCTTAAATGCATTTGTTTGCACTTTAACAACAGACATCTTTCCTCCACGATCACTACAGGACTGACGTATAGAGAGATTTATGAAAAACCCGCTAAACCCGCTGGGCAGAACAGGTGATTACGATTGCGGAAAGGGCCAAATAAGGTTGGGGCCAGTTTCACCTTAAACTTGTAATTTAGTAACACATTTACAACCAAAGCGGCACATAGCCGAACTTTTACAACTATGAGTTTCTAAATGCAATACTTTCACGCATGAAGGCCTACAAACTAGAAATCCTAGAAATCAACAACACAAAAATGCTGTTAAAATAGCAAATAAAATAATTAAAGTATAATAACTTAGGCTTCCGCGGCCGGTGTCATAGTGATTAAAACTCTTCTGGGTATTATGCCGCCGCGTCATTGCTACAAACTAGCAACAATAATAAACTAAAACCAACATTTCTGCTGAATTGCAACGGCCTTCCTCAGGGCACCAACAGTTAGATGGAGTGGCAATGGGTTCCCCGCTCGCCCCTGTGGCTGCAGACATCTTCATGGAAGCCTTTGAGCAAACGGCCCTAGCTTCTGCTACGTTACGTCGTAGTTGTTGGCTACGATATGTGGACGACACATTCGTTATCTGGCCTCTCGGTGAAGCGGAATTGGGAAACCTCCTCCAGCACTTAAATAGCCTGCACAAAAATATGAAGTTCACAGATGAGACTGAAAACAATGGTACCTTGCCATTTCTGGATGTGGAAGTATCCAGAGCTGCCGAAGGTAAACTGGGACACAAAGTGTACCGGAAACCAACGCGCGCTAATCGGTACCTGCACGCGGAGAGCCACCATCACCCAGCTCAAAAGTATTCTGTTCTTCATACGTTAACTGCCCGAGCCTACCGGAGGAGCGATGAAAATAACATCAAAGAAGAATTAAAGTAGCTACAACACACGTTTCGTGCCAACGGCTATGATGACAACTTCATAAGAAAGGTGGCTAAAACCAAATGGAGCAAGAAGGCAAAGAAGAGAAGCTTCCACTGGTACACTTACCATAGGTAAAAGGCGTCTGTGAACGGCTAGGTAACGTCCTCAGCCGACGAGTTTTCAAACCAATTTTTCGAAGTAGTCACAGAATCCACGAAATGATAGGTTCCACCAAGGATGTAGTCAACAATCTTAACACTGCAGGTGTTTGCGAACTACGGTGTGAGTGTGGAGTTGCTTACATAGGAGAAACAGGGAGACCTGTCAGCTTACGAGTAGCAGAACACGAACGCTATGTATGATTACAACATAATAAATCGGCGACAGCGGAACACCACCGTGACTGTGGACAGCCGACCAGGTTCCAGGAAGCGCGACTACTGGCGAAAGAATCGTGGATGCGAGAACGCAAAATACGGGAGGCGATCGAAATTATTAAGCAGCCTGACAACATTAACAGAGAAGATGGCTACAAACTCCTGGCGTCCTGGCTGCCGGCCATCCCAGTCCAACGGGCAGCCAGCGGTCGCGGGGCAGAAGCTACACGGGTCACGGACGTATATGCACAAACAGCTGTAGAGCGACTGTCAGTCGACTTGCGAGCACACCAGGAGGAAAACTTGCCGACAAGAAGCCGAATGCTGATTGGCGGACAGCTACCAATCGTTTACGACATGGACATCCACGAATAGCCTCTTTCCTTCCATCTTACCTTACGTCACGACTAGCCAATCATATTAGAGAGCTAATTAAAAGTTTTACAACAGTGACGTCGGACATCTGTAATAAATAGAAGCACCTATCCCCATGCAAAACCAGTCGTGCCCTGAGGAAGGCCATTGCAATTCGGCCGAAACGTCGGTTTTAGGTTATTGTTGTTAGTTTTTAGCAATGACGCGGCATAATACCGAGAAGAATTTTAATCACTATAATTGAAATATATTTTTAATCACAGCTAGGCTGAAAGTCTCAAGGCAAAGGTCGATAGACAAATATAAACAAGATGCAGTACAAACGGCTGAAGGCCCACAATAATATTTTCAAGATTTTAAAATAAATTACCATAACTCTTCAATGGCAGAAGGCTGCAACGTTTAAGCTTGAAACTTAATTTTAAGAATAAGGTTCCAAGGCCGAAGTCCCACAATTAATATTCCAAAATTTTAAAAAAATATAACCATAAGCCCTAAGTTTTAAGTAGCTGAAACCGGACTAAAAGAAAAGACAACACAACGGAAATAACTTCCAAGAAATATCCACTTTCCGGAATTCAAAATTACTTACATAAAACACAGTAAAACCAAGAATTTTCTGTCATTGGCTATGATAGATTACAAAAAAATATTTAAACACCGGTGAGAAAGACAGTAAAGACAATAACACTCAGAAGCCTCCAGAGGGTCGGTCTGCCCTCATTCACTTAGGTGAGACAGGTGGTGAGCCCAACTACACTTGATCCGTCGGAGCCCAACCAAGGGACAGCCACAGATCGACCCACAAACGACTTGCTTACCACCAATCGGTATATGAGAATTCAAACACAAAATGTTAAGGGGGGGTGGGGCAATCCACAATCAAATATGTATATGTATTAATCTGTCAAAACTACACACTGTGTTGGACAGCGACAGCAGGTGAGGAAAATATACTGCCTGAAATTACGTTAGTGGCCAGGGCAGGTAACCGGAACACTAACGGCCACAAGGCAGAAAATCCCGCTGGTGCACTTGAATTGTAGTCAACCAATGTAGTTAATTCCGCCGCGTGGCGGCTAAATTTCAGCAATACAAACACTTGGTGTTGCTCACAAGAAACCCTCTCCAACAACGAACCACTGAAACGGACCACACAACATGAATGGTCGTGGCTTGGGTACTTGAAACCACTAATCAACTTTTATGTCCTGCGTCGGTGAACCAAGAAGCTCGTAGCGATCGGACAGCTCCACACGCGCTCCGACGCTGTGCAAGGACTGCCAGCGGACCCAGCCGACAGCACCGAGCGGAGATAACTTCACCGTTCCGCAGCAACCAACCGAGTCCCCTCAGAACGCCGACAACATCTAAAATAGTCGTCAGTGGAAATAACGCTAATTACACACACAACCTGACAAACACTTGGACGTAGACCTGAACTATACCCAACAGTAGCTAAGCACGCACGAAGACAAATTCGGAGTCGATGCACACACACACACACACACACACACACACACACACACACACACAAACACAGCCGACTCATGATCGGTGCACGAGCCGAAACGCGTCATCCGGTAGGACGCTGACCGACGATCCACCAAGACGGTGGTCCAACTCAAGTGGTGCGTGGTGGCATTGGTCTGGCGTGCCATGTCGACGCAGACCTCACTGCTGTTCCAACACGACTGCCCTAGTGCCGCATTGCAACTCTCGACTGGCAGGTCCGGACTGCGCTCCAGACGCGTTCCAACTGACTGGCAGACCCGAACTCGCCATCCGCACTGGCTTACGACATACAACGACCGGGAAGTAATAGCAGTCGAGCAAAGATACTGTTGTTGTTGTTGTGGTCTTCAGTCCTGAGACTGGTTTGATGCAGCTCTCCATGGTACTCTATCCTGTGAAAGTTTCTTCATCTCCCAGTACTTACTGCAACCTACATCCTTCAGAATCTGCTTAGTGTATTCATCTCTTGGTCTCCCTCTGCGATTTTTACCCTCCACGCTGTCCTCCAATGCTAAATTTGTGATCCCTTGATGCCTCAGAACATGCGCTACCAACCGGTCCCTTCTTCTTGTTAAGTTGTGCCACAAACTCCTCTTCTTCCCTATTCTATTCAATACCTCCTCATTAGTTATGTGATCTATCCATGTAATCTTCAGCATTCTTCTGTAGCACCACGTTTCGAAAGCTTCTTTTCTCTTCTTGTCCAAACTATTTATCGTCAATGTTTGACTTCCATACATGGCAACACTCCATACAAATACATTCAGAAACGACTTCCTGACACTTAAATCTATATCTGATGTTGCCGGCCGCGGTGGCCGTGCGGTTCTAGGCGCTCCAGTCCGGAGCCGCGCTGATGCTACGGTCGCAGGTTCGAATCCTGCCTCGGTCATGGATGCGTGTGATGTCCTTAGGTTAGTTAGGTTTAAGTAGTTCTAAGTTCTAGGGGACTGATGACCACAGCAGTTGAGTCCCATAGTGCTCAGAGCCATTTATACTCGATGTTAACAAATTCCTCTTCTTCAGAAACGCTTTCCTTGCCATTGACAGTCTACATTTTATATGCTCTCTACTTCGACCATCATCAGTTACTTTGCTCCCCAAATAGCAAAACTCATTTCCTAATCTAATTCTCTCAGCATCACCTGACTTGATTCGACTACATTCCACGATCCTCGTTTTGCTTATGTTGATGCTAACGTAGTGAGGTAGAAGTACGTTAGAAACACGGTCTAAAATACATGATGGCGGGAACACGAGTCACGCACGGTGCAATTAGTAATTTCTTTAAATCGTTATACTTATTCTAGAAACTTTATAAATAGGCATTCGCGAGATACTGGCGTATATCTGTGTCTGCCAACACACCTTTGTAAAAATTTCCATGACCCCCTTCCGCGAGTGAAACAAATCTGTTACTATTTGTGCATACATATGTTTTTTAATGCGTTAAATGCCCACTTGGTATGAGTACCACACAGTTGAGCATATTCTGTAGTTGCAACAGACATGCAATTTGTAAGCAGTCACCTTTTTAATTTGCATTGTACCAGTAACCTGTTGAAGAACCGAAACGTTCCACCGTCCGTAACCACCGTTGAGCTTATGTGATCACTCCATTTGGTATCCATAGGAACTGTTACACCCTGGTGTTTGGACCAGACTGCTGATTCCAGCTGTTACGCAGTGGTTCTGTACTCACACTAATTTTCCGTTTCTGCGTTTTGTGTTCCATACAATGTTACATTTTTGAACATGTAAAACTAGTAACCAATTTTTTTGCCACTTTAAAATCTTATCAGTATCTGAGTAGATACCTTTGCCTTTCTTTATTTCTTTATCTCTCTCTCTCTCTCTCTCTCTCTCTCTCTCTCTCTCTCTCTCACTTACTCTGATATAGTATCTTGCTTACAGATAACTGCATCATCATGGGTTTTCCGATCGCAGGCCTCCACCACTGATGATTTACGCCAGTCGTTCTCCCACATTACATTTGTTGTCACCATTAGTCACCTCGTGTCGTCAGCTACAGCCTTCGTTTCCGTACAGTTTCATAGATCTATACTATTTGAGTTCTATACGCTGTGAATAAAGGAAGTTATTATAACAAAAGGGAAGTCCTTTCATCTCCAGGATGTCATCACTACTCTATGCACAAAAATGTGATGAGTAGACGAAGTGGTTGTGAGCGGATTCTGAATGGCGTAAATAACAAAGCAAATGCGGGAATCATGGCTGAACTTCAAAATGTTATTTCATGTAACGGCAGCCAAGATCCCACGTTGTGACTGAAGTGATACCCACTGGCTGAGAAAGAGTATTATGCAAAGAGACGACTGATTTCGCGTCAATTGAAGATTCATCCTCGGCTGACAGAGACTGTATTTAACAACTCAGAGTGAAGAGGTAACTGGCTTTGAGCTACTCTCCATCGTTTACATCAAATTGCTAATATTTACCGCACTGAAAGCAGTAGTCATAGTTAAACTTATGAGGATCGCGTAGAACTATGCTACAAGCAGGAATGTGATTCAGCAGCAGCAGGTAGGGGAATATTCTGCCACCAGAGGATATTTCTTCCATTTAAATAACTTCGAATAAAATTATTTTACAGCCAGTGCGGAGCATTTTGTGCTAAATGTGAACTTGAAAATTCTTACGAACCTACGAGGCAGATGTCAAAAATTAAGGAACTGCAGAAAAAGAATCCATGAATGAAAAGACGTGCTTCTTTCCTAAATTTTTTAAGAAGAACTTAAAGATTTGAATGACAAAGGTTTGCATTTCATCGCAAATACAGTAAGCCTAGCCTGCAATGTGTAAAGCAAGAAGGCATGCTATCGGGAGAACCCAGAACCCTGACACCAGTTCGAAGATTCATCTGAATGAAGACATTATAAAGTTAAATGAAGGGAACAGCTTTTCGAAAATTGACGATGGATCTCTTCCTGACAAAAGGATCCTCCTCAACAGCTTTTCTGTTGTTCTGAATATTATTCCTGTCCTCAACTTGGATGCACGAACTGCTAAGATGATTATGCGATAAATCTCGCTCTTGTCGGCTCTTGCAATCTTCGCGATTGTGTGGATGCTGTTTCTCTGAAAGTCTGATGGTACGTCGCCAATCTCATACGTTCTACACACTAACGTGAATACTCATTGTCTTGCCAATTGCCCCATTAGTTTTATAAATTCCTGTGGAATGTAATCTTTCTGTTCTGCCTTATTTGATCTTAGGTCCTCCAAAGCCCTTTTCATTTTTGACTCTAGTATTAGCTCCCGTATCTCTTCCATATCGACTCCTGTATCTTTTCCTGTCACTGCGTCAGAGAAGTCCTGCCCCTCATAGCGGTCTTCAATGTACTCTTTACACCTATCCGACCTCTACTCTTCACTTAACAGTTGGTTTCCTATTGCACTGTTAATGTTACCGCCCTAGCTTTTTACTTCGCCGCCGGCCGGAGTGGTCGAGCGGTTCTAGGCGCTATAGTCTCGAAGCGCGCGACCGCTACTGTCGTAGGTTCGAATCCTGCCTCGGGCATGGATGCGTGTGATGTCCTTAGGTTAGTTGGGTTTAAATAGTTCTAAGTTCTAGGGGACTGATGACCCCAGCAATTAAGTCCGATAGTGCTCAGAGCCATTTTAGCTTCACCTAAGGTTGTTTTCACTTTTCTGTATGCTGAGCTAGTCCTTCGGGCAGTCATATCTTTCATGACGTCTTCGCAATTTGTACGTAGCCATTTCGCCTTACCTTCATCTTTCTTTCAGTCCTACGTGACGTGTATTTCTGTATTCCTGAATTCCCCTGAACGTTCTTGTGCTTTCATCTATCGTCGATCAACTGAACTATTTCTTCTGTTACCCAAAGCTTCCTCATAGTTACGTTCTTTAAATCTTTTTTTTTTACAATTTCTGTAACTGCACTTTTTAGAGATGACCATTCCTCTTCAGCCGAACTGCCTACTGAATTATTCACTACTGCACCTATATAGCTTCAGAGACTTCAACCGTATCTGTTTAATCCTAAGTATTTCCGTATCCCACTTCTCTGCACATTGTTTCTTTCCATCTAGTCTCTCAAACTTCAATCTACACTTACCATTGCTACAGTGCTGAATTGAGTCTCTCTCTGGTCCTGGACACGCCTTGCAATCCAGAATCTGATTACAGAATCTCCACTTCGCCATGATGTAATCAAACAGAAATCTTCCCATATGAAACAAGCACGGCAAAGAGTTCAGATAAGAAGAGAATAGAAGATTTTGAAATGTTGTGCTGCAGAATAATGGTGACGATTAAAACGGTAGATCACGTAACCAATGAGGAAGTGCTGAAAAGAACTGACCACAGCTTGACTAAAAGAAGTGATCAGTTGGTAGGACACATTTTGACACATCAAGGGATTACGAATTCATTAACGGAGGGAAGTGTGGGGGATAAAACTCGTAGAGGGAGACCAAGGGATGAACACAGTAAGCAGATTCAGAAGGGTGTAGGTTCCAGTAGTTACTGGGAGATGAAGAAGGTTGCACAGTATGGAGTAGCATGGAGAGCTGTGTCAAACCAGTCTTCGGGCTGACGACCACAACAGCAACAAGAAGTCAGCCTGTCATTTAAAGTTATGTACTACTCAACTTTACAGCGTACATACTTGTCAGTTATATATTACGTATTTTTTTTAGTAATAAGAAGCCATTAATGTCTTACAGCGTTTAGTGTTACTCAAGGGAGTTCGTTAGTTAACTTCCATAAGAGGAGAGAAATTGTTGACAAGTTTTGGTTCCGATTGAGTCGTTGTAGCTTATGACTAGTCCTGCTATTCCAAAATGTGAGTTTCCACGACGACAGATCTTATATTTTCTTACTATCATTGCTTCGTTTCTGCGCAGAAGTGTCAGAGCGGTAGTTGCCTGCAGTCAGGGAATCCAACGTTCTGCCTTTTGCAGTGAGTTTCTGCCGTCACTTCGGCGTCTAGGTTCCTCTCGCTTACCATTTCCACATTACTTTTCCCAGGTTCTTGGCTCCATTCTGTTCGACAACGACCGAGGCGGGACGCTGAATTCATTAAAAGTTTTGTGTTTGCTGTAAGTGGTGAGTTAGGCTGCTGCCCACCTTGCCTCTCCCCCACTACGCCACACCCTCCCACACCTTATCTACCCCAAGGCACGCCCCGCCCCTAACCTGAGATGCATTATGCACACCGCAGTCGCTGGCGCCTGTATTTGTGTTTGGGAACTGCCGTGTAGCTCCGTTTATCTTCCAATCGTCTCACGCTTTGCAAATTTAATCTCGACGTCTGTCGACGTTAATAAAACACCGGTTCTCCCTCGGCATCTGCTGGAGCTACACGGCAGCTGGCGGAGGAATCCTCGGCCGTTGTGCGCAGGAAATTGTCCTGCCAGCTGCGACGCCTGCCGGCGATGGTGAGTCCCCAACCCCTCCTCGTAAAGGAGCGACTTTCCTCTGCCCCGCTCCTCTATCCTCCACGCTCTCCACTGAATTTCTCCGGTGCGGCCGGGGGATGCGAGCCAGATGTGTCAGGTACATTGCTCCGCGTATCCTGCCTCTGCAGCGGGACAATTTCCGACACTGTCAAATACGCCATATTCTGCGATAATACCTTCCTAATTAACGAAGCGTGGTCGAAGCAGAAACTCCCTCGTATAGCTCAATCTTGTAATACAAAGTAAGGATCCAGCAAATGATTGTTCAACAGCAAATTGGGGTCGGTGCCCTGAAAACAGCTTTTTAGTCACATGGTAACTTTCGAGATTGAACTTCATCGAGTAACATTTCTGACGACCAGATTTCAATAAGACATTCGCTAGAAGAAAACAGGTTTCTAGCAACACGCGTTGTGAACGTAGTGTTTTATATGCACACGAGATATATTATGTTTCAATACCCCATCTCAAGTAGCATGTCTTGTAAAAGGGTTATTAATTTCGTTATTTTGAAATCTCTACCTTACTTTTGTGTCGTGTCTAACGATTAAGCTTAAATGAGAATCCCCACTGTCACCTGTTGAAATCATGTTAGTTCCGAAGTATTTTTCTGCTTCAGTTACATATTTAAAACTAACTTATCGTTCTATAAAAGGGTTGGCTATGCTATATAGTTCTGTGGAACATTGAATAGTAATCTTCCTACCTGTCCAAAAACAGGAGAGCAAGATTGGCCCAAAGTGTCCGCTTATAAATGAGGTCGTTAGGGACTGAGCACAAATTCGGATTAGGAATGGACTGAGAATAGATCGTTTTGCCCTTTCAAACGAAGCATCCAAGAATTTGCTTGGATCGGTTTAGTGAAAAAAAAAAACAGATATTCTAAACCTGAGTGACCGGATGGGGTTATGAACCGTTGCCCTCCCGAATGCGACTACAGTATGAAAACTAATAAGCCACCTAGTTCGGTGGTCGGCCCGAAACTCCCTGCAGAAAACACGAATGAACTGTTATACTCCTCCAGCTAAGTGTATCAAAATACGATTTACGTTACATGTACATTCAAATTCAGCATCATTTTATTCAGAACTATGAGTGTTTATCATCAGTAGAGTGGACAAAATGCAGTAACTGTAATTGCCGCTGCTTAAACCAAAAGAAAGTAGTGGCAAGATTCAACCAGATGGCCCGAATTGACGTACGCCAATAATGAAAAATTGTCCAAAATGATCCAATATAACCATCTTCAGAACTTATATGAGGTAGTTACAATTCTCATTACTATCACGGTTCTTGTATAGTCACACATGATTAGTATTTATTTGTCTTCAATTACTATATTTGTATTTACTGAAATAATCACCGACCCACTTGCACACAAGAAATATTTATTTCCTTAACCGGTTTCAGCCACTGTGTAACTTTCTTCACATCTCATTAATTGCGAGTGTCAAAAACAAGATGCATGGATCAAGTTTCTGATGTCATGTGGTTCATAATGGCTGTATAAAGAGGTATAAGGAAGCCACTCGCTAGTAATAGTAACAGCCTTCTGAAGACGGCCGCTTAGTGCCTGAAATTGGTAAAGGGAATAAATATTTCCACTGTGCAGTTGGGTTTCTGATTACTTCAATAAACCTACTCCATTACAAATTATTATAATGTCAGCTCTTATATCATTTAATTGTATATAAATAATGAATGTCAAATTTTCTAATAGAATACTGCTCCGCAAGTGAAATTAAAAACACTTCCGATTACTGTTAGTTTCCTTCAGTGTCTTTGCTCTCTCTCGGTAAGTAAAATGTAGAACACAAAACCACATAAATATCATGTGGCCATACTTTCGCTCAGAAATCTCCGTTCTGAAGTAGACATTGGATTACTCTCTATACTAACTCGGGCTCCCTGTTGATTTCCGTCTACAATCCCACTGCCACCTTATTCTTCTACCATCACGTGTAGCGATGCTACTCCATGTTACCTTTTTAGGGCACTGCCTTGAATAATCAGCTGATATAAAATATGTAATTACAGTGCACTTAAATAAACATCAAATGAAATTTTGCATCACCTCGTTTCCGAGAATTCCGGAACCTGTACAGAAAATTGGAATAGAGGACAACATAAACATCATTTCCGCCCGTTTTATTGTTAACGAAAACCACACATTGCGTGTTCTACCACCATACAGCGAGACCTTCAGAGATGGTGGTTCAGATTGCTGTACACACCGGTACTTCTAATTTTAGTAGCACGTCCTCTTGCACTGATGCATGCATGTATTCGTCGTGGCATACTATCCACAAGTTCATCGAGGCACTGTTGGCACAGATTGTCCCACGCCTCAAAGGCGATTCGACGTAGATCCCTAAGTGTGGTTGGTGGGTCACGTCATCCATAAACAGCGCTTTCAATCAAGCCCAGGCATGTTCGGTAGGGTTAATGTCGGGAGAACATGCTGGCCACTCTAATCGAGCGATGTCGTTATGCTGTAAGAAGACATTCACGTTGGGAACACGAATTGTCGTCCATGAAGACGAATGCCCCGCCAGTATGCTGCCGATATGATTGCACTATTGGTAGGAGGGTGGGATGCACGTATCGTGCAGCCGTTACGGCGCCTTCCATGACCACCAGCGGCGTACGTCGGTTCCACATATTGCCATCTCAAAACAGCTGGACAGTGCGTCTAAGGCGTTCAGCCTGACCGGGTTGCCTCCAAACACGTCTCCGACTATTGTCTGGTTGAAGGAAAATGCGACACTCATCGGTGATGAGAACTTGATGCCAATCCTGAGCAGTCCATTCAGCATGTTGTTGGGCCTATCTGTACCGCGCTGCATGGTGTCGTGGTTGCAAAGATGGATGTCGCCATGGACGTCGGGAGTGAAGTTGCACATCATGTATCCTATTTCGCACAGTCTGAGTCGTAACACGACGTCCTGTAGCTGCACGAAAAGATTTATTCATCATGGTGGCGTTGCTGTCAAGGTTCCTCCGAGCCATAATCCGTAGGTAGCAGGCGGTCATCAACTGCAGTAGTAGCCCTTTGGCTGCCTGAGCAAGGCATGTCGAAGACAGTTCCTGTCTATCTGTATCTCGTCCATGTCTGAACAACATCGCTTTGGTTCACAGCGAGACGCCTGGACACTTCCCTTGTTGAGTGCCCTTCATGGCACAAAGTAACAATGCGGACGCGGTCGAACCGCGGTACTGACCGTCTAGGCATGGTTTACTTACAGACAACACGAGCATTGTACTTCCTTCCAGGTGGAATGACTGGAACTGATCGCTGTCAGACTCCCTCTGCTGCTCATGCATGGTTGTCTTACATCTTTGAGGGGGGAGGGGGGTATAGTGACTCCTCTGAACAGTCAAAGGGACTGTGTCTGTGATGCAATGTCCACAGTCAATGTTTATTTTCAGGAGTTCTGGGAACCAGGATGATGCAAAACTTCTTTGATGTGTGAATATAAAAAATCATTGCTACATTGTGTGAATATTACTTACAAGATTACTAACTGCAAATATAGCTTAGCAAATGCATCGCCATTTGTGACGTTTTCTAATGATACGAAGGAATTTTCCTGATAGTGGTTTTTGTGTGCATGTATGGTATCTTTAGAAGTTTCCATCCTCTTTTCAATGCTGCAGGAGTAAAGAGGTATCTGGCATCGTTTGCGAAAAATTAAGTTCACTATTCTAATAACCTTGTCAAGTTTATTAATGAAATACTACACGTTGAAATTTCAGAATCCAAAGGTATAACAGAACATATACTGTATATGCTGCTACGTATGAATAAATGTTAACAGTTAAGCGATAAGGTCGTTCTCATCAAAACTGACAGTAAACCAACACCTACAACACCAACAACAGTTCAGGCACATGGTCCATACAACCACTTACAGAAAAGACTTCCTGACACTTCAATCTATATTCGATGTTTACAAAATTTCTCTTCTTCAGAAGTGCTTTCCTAGTCATTGCCAGTCTACATTTTATATCCTTTCTATCATAAGGTATTTTGCTTTGCAAATAGCAAAACTCACCTACTGTTTTAAGTGTCTCATTTCCTAATCTAATTCCCTCAGCATCACCTGATTTAACTTGACTACATTCCGTTATCCTTGTCTATCTTTTGTTGATGTTGATTTCATATCCTCATTTAAAGATAGTGTCCATTTTGTTTAACGGCTCTTCCAGGTCCTTTGTGGCTTCTGACAGAATTCATTTACTCCTTGCTCAGTGCACAGATTGAACAACACCGGGAGTCGGCTACAACCCTTTCTCACTCCCTTCTCAACCACTGCTTCCCGTTTATCACGTCGACTCTTATAACTTCCATCAGCTTTCTGTACAAGTTGTAAATATCCTTTTGCTCTCTGTATTTCATCCCTGCTTCCTTCCGAATTCCAAAGAGAATAACCTAGTCAACTTTCTCAAAAGATTTCTCGAAGTCTACAAATGCTATAAACTTAGTTTTCCCTTTCCATAACGAATTCTCTAACGCAAGTCGTTGGATCGGTGTCGCTTCGCTTGTTCCTGCATTTTTTCGAAATTCAGACAGAACTTCCCCAAGGTCGGGTTCTATCAGCTTTGCCATTCTTCTGTAAAGAATTTGCGTTAGTGTTTTGGAAACACAATTTACTAAACTGATAGCTCAGTAACTTACGCACCTGTCAGAGGCTGCTTTTCTTCAAATTGTAATTATTATAATTTTCTTCAAGTCGGAGGGTATTTCGCCTCTCATACATCTTGTTCACCAGATGGAATAACTTTCTCACGGCTGGCTCTCTCAAGGCTGTTAATAGTTCTGACAGAATGTTGTTTACTACCTAGGACTTAAGTCTTTTAGTGATTTGTGAAAGTCTTCTCGAAGTTTCATATCTCCAATCAGTACTCTTCCCTTCCTATAATGTTGCTTTCAAAATGATCTCCCTTGAGCGGACTCTCTATGTACTTCTTCCTCCTTTCACCTTTCCCTTCTTTAGTTAGGACTGGTCTTCCATCTCAGCTCTTGATACTCACACAGCTGCTGCTCTTTTCTCCACGCGCCTCTTTAATTTTTCTGAAGGTGGTATCTATCTAACCCCTAATAAAGTATGCTTCTAAATCCTTACATCTGTCATCTAGCCATTACTGCTTGACCATTTTGCATTTAAGATGAATCTTATTTTTTAGGCGTTTGTACTTCCTTTCTCCTGCATCACTTGCTCCATTTTAAAATTTTTTATGCATGTTGGTTTCACCTCCAGAATAGTTTTTCCATTACGAAACATAAAATTGTTGACTGTCGTAAGATAGTTCCTCACAGTTTCTTAAAAACTCTTCTGCTGTCCCTTGGCTGGATAAAATATTATGCGATTGATAGTCCGCCTTCATGGAGATCAGTTTTGTTTTTCTTTCCTGCTCCAAACTAATTTCTGCGAAGATATCGCCATCATCAGTTGGTTTCTTTATTTCTCGTAATTAGCATCTTTATTATCATTACAAAAAAAGCTACTACGTGTATACTGCGTGGTTCCAGATAATTTGCTGTTTGAACAGTTTTAAAATAGCTTCTAACTTTCTAACCGCTGCATGGTTTTTTAGTTCGCTATCGTTTTTTCAGCAAGTTTCCTGTGTTTGTTCAACTCATAGTAACTCGTGTGAATTACAATTTAGGACATACTAGCAGAAACTTGCGGGGTAAGATCTCAATGATGCTCGCGCCCACATGCAATTCCTCTTCGTCGAAATGTCTTGGCTGAAACTCGTCTAGGGGTTGAACCGCACGTGTCGAATTACACACCACAAATTAGACATTTGTGAACTTTTGGTTAAATTGTCTGGCTGATGGCAATTTTTCGAAATTGTATAAACATAGAACGTTAATATAACATATAACGACAGTAACAATAATATCGGGATCTAAATTAGCGACCCATAAATGATGTAGGCCACACAGTTGCGATTTGCGTAGAATAAAGTTTAATCAGAAATTACAATTACTATTACACTCGAGTGCATGTCCAATTGACACAGCTCGATCATTCACAATCTCATCGTGAATCACAAGTTCAATACTCCACCTCACTAACTACGCGAAAAGTTAGAGTTCAGACCAGGCGCGCGGCTGCTCACCGCTCAGAGACTGAGTCCCGCGATACCACACAACGCGAAATTTTCTAAGTCGTTTCACTTCCTAGCTGCCTGAAGACCGACCGTCGTCTTTCGCGTCTCCACCAGCACTGTCCCTCTGCCCGTCCCCGGCCGCGTTTCCCACGCATCGAATATCCTCTGTCAACTAACTAGGGCAGTTCCCTTTTCTGTAGCCGTCCATCTGATTGGCTACAGTTTGTTCTACATTATTTTACATTTTTACATATTTAAATAATCAAAGCTTGACCACTTTCACATTCTAAATAAAGTAACAATAATGTCCATTACATAATAAACGTTAAATTCTTTTACATACAACCAATACAATTTCCTTCTTAGCTCTGAATACCACGGCGAGTAGTCTAGCACCAACGTTCTTTCTGATAAATAAATAAAGAACTAAAGTAACTATTACGAACTAAATTTTACAACAAATATTCTATTATCTAATGATTCAATAAGGTGTCATGCAGTCATCGTTCATTGTGTTTTGTGTGAAGGAAATGATGATCTGATGCTTAACTGTAAACACTGATAATTTAAATTTACTATATTTTTTAAACAAACGAAGTTACAGAGTTGATATTTACAACGTTTGTCATTTCAATATGCGCTTCTTTATGAAATGTCGATCGTGAAGACCGACCAAGGCGTTCAGATCTTAGCATTCAAGTCTTTGATACAAAACTTTTTAATTTCACTTTAACAGTAAATCCTAAACTATTGTAGATATGATCAATGTTCTAATTTTAATGAGATCATCATGAAAATTTATGGAGGATGGCCGATTTAAATTACTATGGCTTCATTCCCTGCACTACTACAGAATTAAACAGTTTTCATAAATGTTTCCCTTTATGGACAAGCTTAGGTCCGCCATATTTAATACTGCTACGTCTCCTCGGCTTCTACTAGGTTTCCCTATGACAGATGACGTAGATTCTTGTCTGTCTCACTCGCACACTACAGCACTTAGGCCTGATTCAGCACAATAGACGTCTGTGAATTTCCCCATCTCGTGGCGAATCTGCGCTCTTTGTGGTACACGGTCCTGGACGACAGGGTTCGTTTCACTATGCCTGAAAGCTGACACTTTCAGCCATATATTTAAATGAGAGCAAAATGCTCGTTAACTCACTAACTCTGGAACAAGGTACACATAAATGCATTGAAAAGTGACAACTCGCGTTCCACTTGGCGCAGAACACTTCAAAAATAAAACCCACCACTCCACAAATATGGAAACTCGTCTACACATGCTGTAACGAAGCAATAGTTTCAACCATAAACTAATAATAAAAGAGTATCACTACGCACAACAGGCTATAGTGGAAGGCAAAGCGTAGTAAATGAAAACACAGCATTTTAGCAACACACTCTTTGCTACCTAAAGAGAACATATACTGGACACAGAACAGAAATATCAAACACACACGCACACTAAACGTCGCCATTCTCCTGTCACACACAGATACCAAAGTGGGGGAGAGAAGTCATCAGTACTCCAGCTACAGCTATCAAAACTTTCTCTCGGATACTCGAACCACCAAGATGCCGTAATGTTTAGAACTAACGCCAAAATATTAAGTTATTCTGTGTTTTTAGAGCAACTAACACAGCAGAGCAAGTAATGTTAGTACATGACAGATTATGGTACAAAATAGCACCCACCAAAACTAGTAACATTACAATACATATTATGTATAATTGTCTTATCTAACTTCCTTATCGGGTTTTATTTGATGTGACTTCTGTACAACCATGTAAATGTTTTATTGACTATTTACTAGTTATGGATCTGGCGTTTCAACTGCATGGTTCCTTTCTGACAAGAGTTAGTCGACGGGTAGCAGGCAAAGTTTTCTCATTTTGGGAATTGAACTAGGCAAGACGAACTGGAAGATTATGCACTATAGCCTCGGATGTGGAATTAATTTGGCTTATTAGTCGTGGCATCCTTTGGTTAAATTCGTACTACGAAAATCCGACGCTCAGAAGAGATTTTTCGGAATTAGTTTCATAGCAGTAGCCACGGATACTTCCGCCGCCTTTTTTGGACAGCCACAGCAGATCGACACCACAACCATCCACAACTCAGAGTGTCTGTTGAGCGCCGTGTAATTCCCTGGAGCACTTACGTGGTTCAATTTCAATGTTGAGCACTCGCATTGTATCCTTACTCGTTTACATAGACATGATCCTATCCCATATGCTAAGATATTTCCGGCTATTGACCAGTATTGAGCTAAAAAATTGTTTCAACGAACTTTCACTCCAGTTAATAAACTTTGCAGAGCAGTAAATTTCACAATTATTTGGTGAGAATAGGTTTTGAAGTACTCCACGTATTTTTCATAAAAGGATAGATGAAGTTTCCCAAAGTTCAATTGTCAAGCAAAGATCTGTTGTATTCAGTTTAAAAATCGTTCTTCTTCAATTCTCAGTACAGTATTACAGTTACCGGCAAAAACTGTGATGATCGATAGCAGTTACTGGGCAGTAGACTGTGAAGGACCAGAATTGGGATAATTACTGTACATCTTTGGAAGTAGCAGTGTTTATAAATTCTTGTATATATATTTAATAGTGTGTCTTATATTGTGTTGTGACTAAAATGTTCAGTCTTGAACTGTGTCTACTGATAAATTAGCTTTGGGTTCCCATTTTAATTGTTGAGAGAGTTTTAAGTTTCATATTGCAGTTACAGCATTAAATAAGCGCACTTGCTAGCGATCTAATATTTGTGTTATAATAAGAAACTGGCTCCTACTATTCAAACTGTACTAGATTCAGGTAACAAACGTTTCATTTGAGCTAATTTGTACAAGGGAGGAATGCACATTCAGAATACCAACAGTAATATGAATAGGGACTGTCATTAGCTGACAACCATTTCAGGGACAGTATCTTCCAATAATTAAGCTAGTAAAAGAACCTCTTACCCAATTTAGTATTGCTCCAACATTAGTAATTATTTACCTATAATAATCATTAGCTTTATGATTTGGTATAGAGACAATAAGTGTTACTGAGAGACAATTTTTGCAAAAACGGTTAATAGTCCTTTTGTGCTGTTCACACCAAACTACTGTTATATTGCCTGACATATTGCGCTGCTGCTTCGTATCTTATTTGCAAAACATAATTTCAGTATCAAGCAAAGTCAACCGTAGTAGTTAATTTCATGAACCATGCTAGCTCTTGATAAACTTTTCCTAATTAGGCTTGCGACCGTTTACCTTTGCGTAGTTGTAGTTTACTTTATTACTAACACAACCTTGTTTCGGTTCCATTTTGTTCTGCTGTTGCTTCCTTTCAATAGAAACCTTTAGAGAAACAAACACAGTCCGATACCTTCCCAAACGTACGATCACGGTCAAATAACTATCCTTTCACAGGAGCTACACCTTCGGGCACTGTCGATTTGGTAGTAGCCTTTAGTGTTGTGAACTGTGTCCACAGCATTACCACAAGTCCAGTGGTATAACACTTATATATGTAAGTTCCCTCTTTCGTATCTGTTCATAACAGCCGCCCATACCGTTGCAGATGATATGCTGTACGCCGATGAATCGGCAACAAACGTAAAACTATGCCGAAAAAAAGGCAACAAACATAGAAAGAACGTAGTTACTAAAATATAAAAAGATGTTATAAAACAATCACACAGTACGGTATGTGGAACCAAACAGTACACATATAATAACGTTTTTGCAATGTTTGTAACGACGCCAATTTAGCATGTTTTACAATAAATAATTCCACTAATGATGGCAATATCTTCGCTGAAAATCGTTTGCAAATGAAACCAAACAGAAGTATTTTGCATCCACATTGATCCACAGTACCGTACATCACTATCAAGGTCATTACTTAAACTTAATTGTGATCAACTCGTATTTGTTTCTCGTTTTATGTTGAGCTTCTATTGTTCACATAGTTCGTGTTGGCTTTGGTTACGATGTATTCAATCGCAGTTTGTTGGAAAATATTTTTACTACATTATGTCAAACAATGAAAAATGCAGGATATAATGTAATAATGTCTGCTGAGTGTGTGCGAGTGCGTGTGTGTGTGTGTGTGTGTGTGTGTGTGTGTGTGTGTGTGCCTGTCGTCTATTTTTGACAAAGGCCTTGTTGGCAGAAAGCCTACTTCATGATAGTGTTTTAGTGGCGTCTGTCTGTGACTCAGAATCACTGGTGAGTAGAAACTGTACTACATTATGCACTTTTTTAAGATTACTCTTTGGTTTGCCTACGTAATGCATATTTATAGTCACGCTGCTACAATTGGTTTAGCTGCGCAAACATAAAAATGTAACCTTTGGCTGTTGATAAAGTGTTTTTAATTCAGCCTCTTGTTCGCACTGAGCCTGTGCCACCTGTAATATTTGAATCATGCCAGTTGTTGATAGTGTTTCGATATAACCACGACGAAATCGCACTCATTTCAACATTATATTCGGTTTAGTAAATCGCTTCGTTTTCACCGCACACCTGAAGGTTCAGTGTGAATAAAATCATTATGTGTTGTGGTATATGCAATTTTTTCCTAACATATGAGTAGCTTCAACTGTTTTCTAGAAAAGGAACAAATAAAACATTTTGTGACATCCTTTATTGGCGTTTTCGTTGTATGTTACTGAGGCAGGAAGTACGATTGGCCGATTGGGGAAACAAATATGAAGAGGAGTAATGTAGTACAGCAGCTAATATCTTTTTTTTTTTTATTTGTTCGATATAGTTCCTTGCGTTAGGTCGGGGCAGACGTCACAAGACATCCGTTCATGTTGATCGTTGATTCCTTGATTCAGTTTTTTTATTACAGAGAGCACGCAGCCCTCTGACCGAACACTCTGAAATACCGTGCCGTCTCGAGGCAATGTTACCAGACTTTCAGGCAAAGGCAATGTGTTGGGTTTCACCTTCGGGCATGAAGAAATGAAATGATCGTGTGGCATTTTGGCCGGGATATCCACTTCAGGGTTCGGCCGCCTTATTCCAAGTCTTTTAGTTGACACCACTTCGGCGACTTGCGTGTCAGAGATGATGAAAATGAAGATATAGGACAAACAACAGCTAGACCTTCCCGGAATTCGAACCCAGGCACCCTTGAATGGTAGGCGGTAAGGTTACCGCTGCGCTACGGAGACGGACGGGGCAAGGAGAGTCATCTGCACAGGCCATTACACGATGCTTGGGTGTCGGCGACGCGAAGCTATTTCGTGAAACACTTAACATATGCTTTATGGTAGTGACGCAAGATCAACTGCACCCACTGACAGCCGCTTCCTACAAAGTATGGCTCGTGGATAACGCGAGGAGAACAGCGAGCAGCCTCTTCCGTGCTGACTGCGAGAGTCGCGTCAATCCAGACAGCACGAGACCCTTTCTATGGATGTGCAGGATCTGTCAGTCGCCTGTTGATCGCTGTAGACAAGTGTGGCGACGCCCATGCACCAAAGGACATTTCGAGCACACAGCCTCATTCGTTTAGCAGAGAAGGGGGTTACTGATCATTTCTTCCGGTATCTTGTACTAGGGTCCGACTCACCTTACGAAGTTGAGGTTAATGTGAAGGCTGCGCAGTATTGAACCGGTATCTCTTATTTTCCAACCCTAGAGTCAACAATTCTACATAAGGACTACAATGGACGATCATACACTGGTGAAAGGCTGTAGCTAGACAGGAACTAGGAATGATAAGGTTCCACGTGACGAAAAATAAAATCTGAAACAGAGAAGACAATTTATTTATAAAAGTGTTACAGCAAGTATTTACGAATTTATTACCAAGTCTTCACTAATTCTGAGAAACTTCAGTAAATGCCAACAAGAGAAAAGTACAAGTTTAGAATTAGGAAGTCAACAATTTAAAAGAGGATAGCAAACTATTAATTTTCACCAAAAGCAAACGAATAAATAATAAAAATGAAGAATTAGAAATTGAACAATTTAACTAAAGATAGCTGACTATTAACCTTCTCCTGACTGGGGTGGGTCTGTTTCAACATAGATTAACAAGGACAGCATTATCGAAAAAGAGAAAACATTTCAGTTAGAGATGTTGCATTCCAATAAACTAAAACGAATGGACATTTAGACATTTAGTTAGAAGCTCAAAGCAGACAATGACCAGTATTAAAGAACACTAGAAAAATAGGCAACCCTAGAAGATGCACAGATAAATTTAAGAAACAACGCCTAGCTGCGTCTTACTAACAGTAATATATCTAATCCTGTTCACCCAGGCTATCCCAGGTAGTTCTCCCAAATTACATATCTGGCTCGAATTCATAAACAAGAATATTCGTAAAATAAACGGACAGAAACTCTCAGTAATGTAAAAGTATGTAAACCGAACCAGAACACGCACAAGGTTTCAATTGAGATAGGAAAAGTGAACTTAACTTTACGCCGAGTACACACTACAGGCATAATTCATTATATTCATGAATTACCAAGGAGCACAAAGGCAATAAACAGCCATAAGCCTTAAGCAAAAAAATTTACAGATGTAGTTACCGGTAAACAGGTCTTGGCAATACTGGGGGTTTTTCTAAAACATACTAAAACACACTCTTTAGGAGCCCCACGGCACAGAGGATAACTCCAAGTTAACTTTAAGTAGCCCACCAAGGAAGTCCACGTGTCTCAGCCATCCTACTTTACCTGCATTACCCGTAGATCTCAAACTGCACATGTAATACCAAGCCCGTCTTCCACCAGATTCCAGTGTCCTGTTTCTCAGGTACCTAAGGTGGCAGATTGGGACGCAGACTTTCGCTGAAATAGTCATCCAACTGCAGAAGTTACTCGCAGCATGCATATCCCACGTAAGTCCTGCTGAAGGACGGCCATCCTCCTGTTTTTAAAATGGTTCTAATGGCTATGAGCACTATGGGACTTAACTTCTGAGATCATCAGTCCCATAGAACTTAGAACTACTTAAACCTAACTAACTTAAGGACATCACACACATTCATGCCCGAGGCAGGATTCGAACCTGCGACCGTAGCGGTCGCGCGGTTCCAGTCTGTAGCGCCTAGAACCGCTCGGCCACCCAGGCCGGCCGGCTCCTGTTTTTATTTTATTTATTTATTTAATCGTATGGTGATTTTATACAATATACAGTTGAAATAAGACAAGTGATCTTACACAATATATATGTGATATAAGACAAGATTAAACCTTAAAGGCCGTGTTTTTCAACCAATTAATTAAGCTGGTTGTGAGACTGAACAAGTCCTCAGGAATTCCAGGGTATGAATGAAGTTTTCACCGTAAGTGAGGTGCAGGGATGTGGCTCAATACATATAACCAGTGGCATGAGGTTGATATGATGCAACGAGTAATGCAGCGCAATGTGTTGTTCAGTTTTGTGTCCACTTTCCAACCATACAGGTGCACTGTACTCGGCAGCAGAGTTAACAAGGCTGATGCCAGGTAAACGCAGACAATCAGCAGAGGTTCCCCAGTTGGTACCACGGAGCTTATGTAGTATGTTGTTCCTTGCAGCAACTTTATGAGAAAGCTTGGTCATGTGCTCTTTGTTGCTCACGCAGATTCCGAGATATTTTGGGAAAAGATTGCACCTCAACGTTTGTCCATTCAGCAGAACTCTAGGTTTGTAGTTCGCTGCTCGATTCGCTAGATGGAAACAAGAGACATCAGTTTTTGATCTGCTTGGGTGTGTCTCCAGGTCTTGAGGAAAGTTGACATCTTCTCCAGATCCTCTGTAAAAATTTGTTCACCATCTTCGAAATTACTGATCTGTGGTAGCAGTGCGATGTCATCAGCGTAGATGGATTTAGTTGATGTTGTGGTTGATACATCATTAATGTATAAATTGAATATTGATGGGGCTAAAACGGATCCCTGTGGTAGTCCATTATTAAGCTTCCGTTTGTGCCTTTTAGAGCTGCCTAGAAACACTTCAAATTGCCTTTCACTAAGCATGCTGGATATTAGATCCACCATTTCTCGATTTGGTACAACTTGCAGTAGCTTGTAGATCAGTCTCTGTCGCCAGACAGTGTCATACGCGGCTGTCAAGTCAATGAAGACAGCTGTTGATTTCAGGTGGCCTTGAAAACTTGCTTCAATATGGGTAGGTAGATCAAGAACCTTTTCTGTGCAGCTGCGTTCTTGTCTGAAGCCAGCTTTTTCAAGAGGGGTGGCAGCCACGACAAACGGTGCTATTCTGGTTAGAAGGACTCGTTCCAAAAATTTGAATGTACAACGGAGAAGTGCTATAGGGCGGTAGCTTTCAGGGCTATCTTCAGGCTTGCCAGGTTTGAGAGTGGCTATAACCTTCGACAGTTTGAATGGTCTGGGAGGTTTGTAATCTTTGAGTATGTAAGTGAAGAGCAAAGTGAGCCAGGGTATGCAGTGTGAGCCCACGTTCTTAATAAACTCATTATAGATGTAGTCACGGCCAACAGCCTTACCAACTTTCAGTTGCTTGACAGCACTTTCTACTTCCGCTATGGAGAAGGGCCTGGAAAGCGGCTCGTTTTTTGGGGCACTGCGCTGGAGGTTAGAGATATTACATTTTACTGCTCTGTAATGATTCTTGTCCCTCTTTGCCCTAATGAAGTCTGCGATCCGGTTGGCTAAGAGGTCGGGACTCAATTTAGGGTACGACTTTTTGAGGTGTTGCTTGCCAGTTCGGCCATTCAAGACTCTCCATGCTTTCGTACTTCACTTGGTAAAGTTCATTTCTTTGGGTGTTGCTTCCCATTTCTCTCGTCTGCTCTTGTTTAAAGAGTGGAGTTGCTGTGAGCCCACTGTTTGATTCCTAGAACTTTGGTATTCTTAATATAAAGCCTTACTTTCTTGGCCCCATCCAGGCATATATTCCTTTCCGTAACCCCAAGGAATCTTTGACTTAGCGGCTTTGATAACTAGTTTAACGAATTCATCATAGTTGTTGCTGTTGTCTGTAAGTTCTTCGCAGCTAAGTTGGAGTCAAGGTCTTTTGAGAATCCATCCCAGTTAGCTCGTTGAAAATTTTATCTGGGTAGGGGCATTGAGTTTACAAGGGGAATTTTTAAACCAATTTCTGTCATAACTGGACGTTGTTGACAGTTTAGGGAGCTAGACAGAACAGTACGAGTGGAATTAAGTGATTGATCTAACTGATCTTTGGACACAAATACCCAGTCTGGGTTGTAATCCTTATTCCAGCGTGCAGAGTGGAAGGTTCCCTTGTCTTTCACATTAAAGACCAAGTACATGCTGGTAGTTTCTGCCCATTGAGCTAGTGACTCCCCATTGGCAACCACAGTGTCGTACCGCCAATCCGTGTGATGGCTGTTAAAGTCTCCAGTGTACAAACAAGGATGATCGAAAGCCGGCAGAACTGTGTAGGTCCAATTCACACTGGGAGGCTTGTACAGTGTAACACCGAAATGCAGGATGCATGGCACCTGCTACCCATACATAATTTTTTTAATTGTATGTAAATATTTGTAATTTAAATGTTTCCTTTTAATAAGTAGGGACCTTGCTTCACTGTATGTGTACATTTAGGTAGAAATCTGTTGACATTTAGTTCTATTTATCTGTGTTTTACTGTGAAACTTATAAGCTCTGGGTAAAAGCCAAACGAATAGTTATTTGCATCGACCAACAACGATAATAGCACTCCTTGTGGGTTGTAAAATCTTTGGGTAGGTAGTTGTTGCGCAGAGCACGCGGAGAGAGCGGGAGACGGATTCCGTCGCTTGCAGTGTGCGGTAAGGTGGTGTTAACATTCTCGCAGTAGAGAGTACCATTTCAGCCGCATCATGAACGAGCGCCGGCCAGATGACTAGTAGCAGGAGGAAGGACAGTGGACGGGCGGAAGAGGCTGTATTAATTACGATTGCCCGTTCCTGTAATTAGCCGTGGCCCCACAAGATGCTACCGTCTTTAACAACAGCAGCAGTTCCCGCAATACAGATTCGTCGTCGGCTCCGAGTTTCGTCGCGCGCACAGCACTGAAGTAAGACTGTTCATTGGTAGAAAGTATTAGCGGCTAACCCAGCTGCACAAGTGAATGTGATTTGACTAATGAACTTTATTTAAATAATAATCAGTTACGTTCAGAGTGATGGTGTCCTCATTGCCCCCCCCCAGACATTGTTACCAAGCAGGGTCCTTATTCCCTCTTTTCCTTATATGGTAATCGAAGTCTGATAATCTATCACTGGAAAAAATCCCAATCTAAAGAAAATGCACAAATTAAGAGTGCGGAAGTTTTATTTATTTTACATGTAGCTTGGAGCACGTGGCTCTTTGGTTTGGTACTTATTCTAGTATTTAATAATGTTCAAGTTGGTAAAAAAGGCTCAGTTGTTCATACAATAATATGAAATCCAATTTGAAATTAAGTAACGGCAAAATAAAAAGTGCTTGCGTTTCTCTAAATTTCTTTGATGACGTTATGTTGAGGTCTCTGAAAGTCATTGTTCACGTAACGAAGTTCAGTACTAACATACAGTTTAAGTGGATATTTTCAAATCATTACTTGACTGCCTTTTTCAAAATTTAATGACAAACTTAACGTAATAGTGACTTCTCAGTTTTCTTTCTCATTTCACACTCACTTAAAATTAGTGTCAAAAAACGTGACAACCTTCAGTTGCCACGTCAGTGTTTAGTAATAAATGTTTTTAGTTCCCATCAACTTGTGCAGGATTGTGGATGTAAATCGCCCTAGTGGGCTGTCGACCGTAATTATTTCCTTTTCGTTCATTAGTGTAACTTTCGGATTCATGATCAGTGATACCCCTTTTCTGTCCAGTGTTGTTCGTAAGAGAATGCGCAAAATAACTTTCATTATTCCAAATTGTAGCCCTGTTCGGTTTAATTACTTTTTTTAAATAAACTTTTTTATCAGAAAAATCAGTTGTACACTTTCCCCCTACTTATCGGTATTACTTCTTCGGGAAAGATAGATTTATCAAATTAGAAAAATTCCATTAGATATTCACCCGGTCCACGGTCATATTTTATATCACAAACAGGATAGGCCGATAGTAAGGGGGAGGATACAACAGGTTCACAATTTTTAAGTCGTTTATATGTATTACTATTGTGTAGATGTGGTTTACTACTGCAGAATGAATGACATGGACTCCATTTAGGCCTGACTTCACATAAGTGACTATTCCATATTGTGGATGGAGGATAGCTTCGACCAGTGCATAACCAGGTATTCGTCTCTATGCTGAAGATCTTGCTCATCTTTGGTATGTGTTTCTTGAATGTTGACAACATCAGTGTTAAGTTCATGCAGTTGTATCTGCAGATACATTTCGCAGAGCTTATGCCTTCAATATTAAGCTGCATTATACGAACTAGGGAACTAGGTGTATTTCGTCTCTAGTTGGATGATCCTGAAAAGGACGGTTATTAGTTATGTTTCCGGACATATTGTGTATCACCCTTGACACTGTTAACGGGTTAGCACCACCCAGGGGTCACGTGTAGGGTAATTTAGGTTATACCTACGAACGAGAGCAATGATCGACCCCCATCCTCCTGTTGTCGGTCGGCAATAACCGAGACCGAGCTAATCCGGGTCGGCAGACCGCTAGTGTGCCCCCTGGCGACAGGCTAAGCAGGCTGTTACGTAGCTGCAAGAAAATAGGCTGAAGCGCGTTTTCGACTAAAGTGCTTACGGCTGAATAAACATCGACAGAAATGGCGGACGAATGATGTTGATTAGGTCCCATACTCCGTGGCGCATAGGGGACGATGCGGGAGACCGCCTGCTAGGCAAGGTCCTAACGGAGTTGGTGTGCCATTGTCTTCTTCCGACCGTATAGGGGATGAATGACGATGATGAAGACGACACAACAACACCCAGTCATCTCGAGGCAGGGAAAATCCCTGACCCCGCCGGGAATCGAACCCGGGACCCTATGTGTGGGAAGCGAGAGCGCTACCTCAAGTCAACGAGCTGCGGACGAATACCTCCCGCATAATAAGTCATGCTTGTTCTCCCAACGACCTTGCCAAAGAGGGTTGAGGAGCGGACAGAGGTTCAGGGCATTCTCTTTCTCTTGGAATGGGAACCTGGCCCTAATAGACCAAAGAATCAATAGTAGCGAACAGAATGGAGATTCAGAAGTCAATGAAAACGGCTTCATTAAAGGTACATAATGTATATTCACAGGATATTTGGCCCGTAACTGAAAAAGCGTCATGCATGATACTCTCTCCGTTGGCAAAAGATTCTGGACTAGTCTTCCGTTTTAGTCACACACAGCTCACCGCCTACTTCGGCACAATCATATATATGTCAATGGCTCACTCGGCTCGTCTCGGTAAGTGTTTGCATATGTAGGTCCATCTGTTCTATACCTTATTAAGTAGAATTGCTGTTGAAGTGAGTGAAAAAAGTCTTCATAGGTACTGCTGACGACATTCGAGGTAGGGCAACCACAGCTACAAGAGGTCACCTTGGGTATTAGTCCTTTGTTATTTATTTATTATTGGACCAATACGGGTTTTGTGACTTTTACTGCCACAAAACAGGAAGTGATCCATTAATGAAGAACTAAATGTAGCTGACGCAGTTTATCAACACACAAGTTTATCTTAATGGACACTTTGCTCACTCGCCAACTAATTAAACATATCAGTTTTACAGTCACCTGCGTATAAAAAGAATCCTCTGATTGAGTTCTCGAAGTGGGTGTATGGGTTCTGCTGCAGTTTTAGTGGTTTTCGCTGTATGTGCGGAAGTGTGTGGAATGTTGACTAGTCTGAGCCACGCGCGCTGGCTCCGCGGCCAGACTAGTACCTCTCTGGTTATCGATGGTCGTCCGTAGTTTAGTCTTCCGATAGGAGACACTGGTCTGAAGGTGTAGGACTGGAAGAGTATTTAACCGCTCGCGGCGTACCAGTTGCTATAGATTCCTTTGTTTAATTCCCCGGAGGTGCGATGATACTCCGCCGGGTTGAGGGTCGCGCGGCTGCTGGTAGAATGAGAGTGACATGTTACCCACAACGATTGTGCGAGTAGTCAACGCTTCATCCATCATTTGGAAAGTACGAAGGTGCGTATTTCTCTTTTTTTTTTTTTTTTTTTTTTTGGTGATATGTTACAATACAGCATCACCGGTCTATTGCGGTCTAACTGTGTTGGTGAGGCAGTAAATTTCCACAGGGCAGTGACTGCGTCACTGCAATTCACTTTGGAGGTGTGGCGGTGGGACTTGTAGTCCCGTACCACCCTCTGACGGTGACAGTACTACATGAGTCAGGCAGAAAAATTCAGCCTAACATGGGCGGGTATGATTGGAAAGTATTGGACGTAGAATGGGGGCTAGTCCCGCCAAAGGATGCGTCCGTGGTGGGCGTGCCAGACCTATCGTTAGCCATGGTTGGAATCCGTTTCCACTAGGATGGTTAGGGGAACCGGATGTCGATGCCAGCGGCGTGGAAGTGTGGTCCCAACGTGGCGTAACCCATGGACAGTGTCCCGCAAGGCATCCACTTTCTCATAGAGCCGCCGCGCGTTGTTGCGTATGGTCGTCCTTAGGGGGACGATATCTGCTTCCTCGTGGAGAGTGACAATTCTCGTGAGTGGCGAGGCGTGCAGGCTCCACCTGAGCACCTTGTTCCGCAGGCGCTGCAATGTCCGCATCCTGGTGACACTAATCGTGGCCCATGCAGCAGATCCATATGTGAAGACAGGCAGGATAACTGCCTGCTGAGTACCGGGCGTGAATCGTGCTTCGGTAGCTCAGTTGGTAGAGCACTTGCCCGCGAAAGGCAAAGGTCCCGAGTTCGAGTCTCGGTCGGGCACACAGTTTTAATCTGCCAGGAAGTTTCATATCAGCACACACTCCGCTGCAGAGTGAAAATCTCATTCTGGAAACATCCCCCAGGCTGTGGCTAAGCCATGTCTCCGCAATATCCTTTCTTTCAGGAGTGCTAGTTCTGCAAGGTTCGCAGGAGAGCTTCTGTAAAGTTTGGAAGGTGGGAGACGAGGTACTGGCAGAAGTAAAGCTGTGAGTACCGGGTGTGAGTCGTGCTTCGGTTGCTCAGTTGGTCGAGCACTTGCCCGCGAAAGGCAAAGGTCCCGAGTTCGAGTCTCGGTCGGGCACACAGTTTTAATCTGCCAGGAAGTTTCATATCAGCGCACACTCCGCTGCAGAGTGAAAATCTCATTCTGGAAACATCCCCCAGGCTGTGGCTAAGCCATGTCTCCGCAATATCCTTTCTTTCAGGAGTGCTAGTTCTGCAAGGTTCGCAGGAGAGCTTCTGTAAAGTTTGGAAGGTGGGAGACGAGGTACTGGCAGAAGTAAAGCTGTGAGTACCGGGCGTGAGTCGTGCTTCGGTTGCTCAGTTGGTCGAGCACTTGCCCGCGAAAGGCAAAGGTCTCGAGTTCGAGTCTCAGTCGGGCACACAGTTTTAATCTGCCAGGAAGTTTCATATCAGCGCACACTCCGCTGCAGAGTGAAAATCTCATTCTGGAAACATCCCCCAGGCTGTGGCTAAGCCATGTCTCCGCAATATCCTTTCTTTCAGGAGTGCTAGTTCTGCAAGGTTCGCAGGAGAGCTTCTGTAAAGTTTGGAAGGTGGGAGACGAGGTACTGGCAGAAGTAAAGCTGTGAGTACCGGGCGTGAGTCGTGCTTCGGTTGCTCAGTTGGTCGAGCACTTGCCCGCGAAAGGCAAAGGTCCCGAGTTCGAGTCTCGGTCGGGCACACAGTTTTAATCTGCCAGGAAGTTTCATATCAGCGCACACTCCGCTGCAGAGTGAAAATCTCATTCTGGAAACATCCCCCAGGCTGTGGCTAAGCCATGTCTCCGCAATATCCTTTCTTTCAGGAGTGCTAGTTCTGCAAGGTTCGCAGGAGAGCTTCTGTAAAGTTTGGAAGGTGGGAGACGAGGTACTGGCAGAAGTAAAGCTGTGAGTACCGGGCGTGAGTCGTGCTTCGGTTGCTCAGTTGGTCGAGCACTTGCCCGCGAAAGGCAAAGGTCCCGAGTTCGAGTCTCGGTCGGGCACACAGTTTTAATCTGCCAGGAAGTTTCATATCAGCGCACACTCCGCTGCAGAGTGAAAATCTCATTCAGGCAGGATAACTGTTCGGTAAATGCGGAGCTTGGTATGCAGGTTAAGTTCCCCACTGCGAAAGAGTGGGTACAAAGCCCTGGTTAGCTTTTGCCCCTTGTTGATGACATACTCCGCATGACAGTGGAAGAGCAACTTGTGGTCCATCTGGACCCCGAGATAGGTGGTTGTCAGGGACCAGGGCACCTGCACACCTGCAATCGAGATATTGCGGCGGAGGACTGGGCGCTGTTTGGTGAAGTAAACTGCCGTAGTTTTGGCGGCATTGAGAGCTATTTTGTTTGTCCGGCACCAGGTGATAGTGGCGTCCACCTGTCGCTGGAGGCGGGCGACGACGGCGTCAGTACTGCGGCCAGTGGTGTATAGCGCTGTGTCGTCAGCGTATTGTGCAAGGTGGCACTCGGAGATGACCGGCATATCATTGACATAGATATTAAATAGGATGGGAGATAGCACCGATCCTTGCGGAGTGCCTGCCGACAACTGGCGAATGCCAGAACGCATTCCCCGTTGAGCCACTAGGAAAGTCCTACCACGGAGGAAGTCATCCACGATCTTGACATAAATATCCGGTATAGGGGTCTGTGTCAGCATATTGTGTAGGGGGTTGTCTTGCCAGATCTTGTCGTAGGCGTTTTGCAAGTCCAGAATAACGGCAGCTGTCGACTTGGCGGTGTTGAAGCCTTTGCTGATGTGTTCAGTGATCCGTAGGACCTGAAGTTCAGCAGAGAGGTGCAAAGTGAATCCAGACTGTTCAGGACGGATCGTCCCAGCTGCTGCAAGAGGTTGGGAAAGTCGGTGAAGGATCACAGGTTCAAGGACCTTCGCCATAGTGTTTAGGAGGCTGATGGGCCTGTTGTTGGTGGGGACTGTAGGGTCTTTGAACCTCTTGTGGATCGCTATCAGCTTGGCTTGTTTCCACTGAGGGGGGAAAAGGCCAGGTGTGAGACAACAGTTTAAAATCTTGGTGAACAAGATGAGTGGTGTGCGGGGAAGGTGGCAAAGATGTTCATTTAAAATTCCGTCCAATCCAGGGGCCGACCGGCCACGTTTCCGTCGAAGGATGGGCTGAATTTCTGCCATGGACGTAAGAAGGGGAGCAGACTGGGGTGGGCGGTTGCGGAAAGCAGCAACAGCTGTCAGGACTTCATGTTCTTCCTGTAGTTCGTTCGGAGAAAGGTCCTGGACCAGAGGGTGGTTTTGGGCCTCGAACGCATCTGCCAGCGTTTCCACATTTTGCAGGGTATCATACGACAAGCCCGCTGCTGTGCGAATAGGATGGGCAGTCGCTGGCTTAGAATGCCACAGGGTGCGAATGACAGCCCAGTCAGATTTTTGGTGGAGTAGGAAAGTGGACACCCTGTCCTCCCACTGTTCAGACCTCCATTCGGCGAGCCGGTGGCTGAATTCGATTTGGAGGCGTCTCATTTGGCGTTTGTCCTGGGGGCCACGAAACTGCTTCCACCTCCGGCGGTAGCGGTTCTTTTGCACCTTCAGCTCTCGTAACAGAGGGGGCAAGTCGTCCAGGGGTGTTAAATTTCGAGGTGCGGTGGAGGTGGAGAGTTTCATTGCTTTCTGTATTTTGGCGGTAACGTAATCCACAGCACGGACTATATTGGCCGATGTTTTCAAATCGAGGTCGTGTCGAGTGGTGTTATTAAGTACCCTGGCAAACTTGTCCCAGTTGATGAGGGTCGCAGTGGAACGAGCATCAAATGAAAGGGCAGCATTGGTGAGGTGCACGAGTACTGGCTCATGGTCAGAGGCCAGTTCGTGGAGAACTGCCAGCGAAAACTGAGCGGTGATGTTTTTGAAGATGGCCGCATCCAGAACGTCTGGCTGGCAGTTAGTACGGACTGGGATATGGGTAGGTTCGTGGGGGCCATAGACTGATAGTGCTAAAGTATCCTCCAGGTCTAGGAGGAGCCGGCCTTTGGGGTTAGACATGCGAGAATGCCAAGCTGGGTGCTTCGCATTGAGATCCGCCCCAATGATGAGCCTGTCAAAGGATGACAATGTGCAGAGGTCTGCTTCCAGCAGTGGCTTGTTTGGGCTCAAATACGCTGCTGCAAGGGTAATGGCACCAATGCTTGTGGAGATGGTAACTACTGTGGCCGCTATGTGTTCCATTGGCTGGAGAGTCTCTTGGGTATGCACAAGAGCTTTGTTGAGGAATACAGCTGTGCCTCCACCATGGCGGTCGAGGCTGTCAGAGCGGTAACACACGATGTTGCGAAGGCGGAAATCGTCTGCCGGTTTGAGGTATGTTTCTGTGACCAGTAAAGCATCCACACGATAGTCATGGAGGAAGGTGTTCAATTCTGTCTTCATACGTTTTATGCCATTGGCATTAAAAGTGCAAGTGACAAGATCCCGAGGGTGCTGGTGGTGGTGTGGAGGTCCATTCGCCATTACAACAATATTTGACTAAGCCCCTCCACTAGGGCGATGACCTTGGAGAGCCCGCCCTCCGACTGACGGATTTTTTGGGCAGTGTCACGAATAACAGCCCGGATGTGGGGTTTCGTGAAAAAGGAGATGACCTGGAGGATTTCACGCATGTCCGCCCGAAAGGACGCATCAGTCTCCACCACTGGAGCAGGGTCCCAGGTGGTCTGCTTGCCCCTAAGGCGCGCAGGAGCAGGTGTAGTAGTAGGCAGGGCAGGGGCAGAGGGCTGAGATAGAGCCACAGATGGACTGGAGGGAGCTGCAGCTGGCTCCTGTTGTTGGTGAGCAGTGGGAGCCGTCACGGAAGACAGACAATGAGGAGGAGACCGGGCCGGAAGGGGCACAGGAGCCACCAAACCATCTGGTGCCTGATTGGCTGATACCAGAGTGGCTGCTGAGGACAGTGCACCAGGCTGACCTCGCAAAACAGGATAGTTGGTCATGTCCCGTAGTAGTGGGGGGGGGGGGGGGGGTCGATTTGTTCTTGGTTTCTGTTTGAGCAGACGAGAAGACTTCAGTGACTTCTGGTAATCAGGACACCCCCTCCAGGAAGCCATGTGGTGGGGATCGTGCGTCGTTCCCAAACATCTGGCACAGGTAGGTTTCTCCAAAGCAGGGAATGTGCAGTTCTCCACTAAATGTGGGCCAGCACACTTAACACACCGCAATGGCAGGGAGCAGTAATTCCCAGTATGTCGTAAACGTTGGCATTTGCGACGGATGGTTGGCCTGTTGCGACCCTCGTACGATTCAGTCCGCACTTTCGTGTACAGAAGATATCGGATATGGTAAATCCGCTCTATGTCCTCCCTCCGGGAAAGGGAGACGACGTGGGTAGGGCAGGGGATCAATGCCCTGGTCTCAGGATTCCTCTTGCTATACTGGTGGACCAAAGGATCTTCGAAATCGAGTCGAAGCAGTTCCTCCTTGACCTCCTCTGCCGTAAACTCTGGTGGCAAGTCCTTGATGACGATTTTGGTGCGGCGATTACCCGACGTCTGGTGGGTAAAGTAAGGCATCGCCTTTGATTTTACGAAATCGAGAATGGTAAGATAGTCGTCCCTGCTGTCAAGCAGGTATTTCACATGATCTTTTTGGTAAACAGCTCTCAATTGGCCCACAATGAGCCGCTGGAGCTCTGTGTTCAGTTTCGTGTAATTAGTGACATTATATACCACAATGGGGGGTATCCTCTCTTTCTTCAGAGGGCTTCACGGGATCTCTTGAGAAGGAGGGTCGGAAGCAAGAGTCATTTCCTCATCCACAGGACCATCCGGTGCGGCGTCCCCCGGCGGGGGGGGTATCGGAACACGATCCGCTGCCACCACAGCCCGCGTGGGCGGAGGGGCGTCTGGAGCGACGGCCAGAGGACTTTCCGACTGGGTCAGGGTGTCCAGAAGACTCGCCACGGTGGCGGGACGGCGTAGAGAGAGGTGCAGGTACAGCCGGGTGGTGGTCAGACAGAGCCGATATGTTATCCGCCTCACTACGAGAAAGATCAATTACTAGGCGGTCAGGTGAATCGTCGGACGACGGCGACGACGCGGATGAACGGACCCTGACACGCGACGGTGGACAGTCTTCATGATGAATGGTTTCAGTGCGGGTGGTGTCCACCGGCGATTTGTGGCGGTTGGCGCGATTCAGGCGATCCTTCGCCCGTTGCGAGGTGGGCAGAGCATTGTGCGCGACGGGAGGCCGGGACGAGCGGCGTTTCCGACGCGGTTCTCCCCGAGGAGCGGCGGTGCAAGGGTCGGAGGGTTGCGGAGGCTGCTCCGCGAGTTTCTCCACAGTGGACGCGGGTCCGCTTGACGCGGCCAGTGGCCCGGCACGAGAGGCCTGCGCTCACCAAAAACTTCCCTGCTATCCTGGGGTAATAACTACTAACACACCAGCGACGAGACAGTAGATATACCAACACTGCTAGCCAATTCAAAAAATATAACAATACGACTCCACTACGCACTCGCGTATATAATATCGCTACCTGAAGCACCGGGGGATTAACCTGAAGCACGAAGTTTCGTAGAGCGAAACGATATTATTTCAAGCGTTCTCACGCGCAACTGACTGCGAGAAAGCAGCATTATCGCTGATGCTCTCCCTATTCTTTGAACTAAGAGAGCTATGGTTCGATGTTAACTATTGTGAAAAGAAATATTCTAGGTCCTGATCTTAATGAGTAGGACAAATGTATTATGGGTTAGGAGAGAAGGGGTTGTTGTGACACCACCACCTTTATTTCAAATGCATTTTCTGATTTTGTGGGTGAATAATAGGCCAATAAACTAACTTCTCGGCAGCATAAACAAGGTGTGTAATGCGTAAGTTATTGTCCATCATATAGTTTCAAATTTTTTTATATTTGTGCATGCCTACGAGACATATCTTTGGACTGTGGAAGCTCGTACGTGCAAGTTCTATATGGTCATAAATATCCACTTAGACTGACAGCCTTCCATAGAAAGGAAAATTGGACCGTAGTTAATGATTTAACTGCTTGTATTATTATTATTATTATTATTATTATTCATTTAATTACCACATTGATTTTATTATTATTATTATTATTATTATTATTCACCCCCCTCCGTGAACCACAGACCTTACCATTGGTGGGGAGGTTTGCGTGCCTCAGTGATACAGATAGCCGTACCGTAGGTGCAACCACAACGGTGTGGTATCTGTTCAGTGGCCAGGCCAACGCGTGGTTCCTGAAGAGGGGCAGCAGCTTTTTCAGTACTTGCTGGGGCAACAGTCTGGATGATTGACTGATCTGGCCTTGTAATACTAACCAAAACGGCCTTGCTGTGCTGGTACTGCGAATGGCTGAAAGCAAGAGGAAACTACAGCCGTAACTTTTCTCGAGGGCATGCAGCTTTACTATATAGCTAAATGATGATGAGGTCCTCTTTGGTAAAATATTCCAGAGGTAAAATAGTCCCCCATTCGGATCTCCGGGCGGGGACTACTCAAGAGGGCGTCGTTATCAGGAGAAAAAAAATGGATCGGAGCGTGGAATATCAGATCCCTTAATCGGGCAGGTGGGTTAGAAAATTTAAAAAGGGAAATGGATAGGTTAAAGTTAGATATAGTGGGAATTTATGAAGTTCGGTGGCAGGAGGAAAAAGACTTTTGGTCAGGCGAATACAGGATCATAAATACAAAATCAAATTGGGGTAATGCAGGAGTAGCTTTAATAATTAATAGTAAAATAGGAGTGCCGGTGAGCTACTAAAAACACCATAGTGAACGCATTATTGTGGCCAAGATAGACACGAAGCCCACGCCTACTACAGTAGTACAAGTTTATATGCCAACTAGCTCTGCAGATGACGAACAAATTGAAGAAATGTATCATGAAATCAAAGAAATTGTTCAGATAGTGAAGGGAGCCGAAAATTTAATAGTGATGGATGACGGGAATTCGGTAGTAGGAAAAGGGAGAGAAGGAGACGTAGTAGGTGAATATGGATTGGGGCTAAGAAATGAAAGAGGAAGCCGCCTGGTAGAATTTAGCACAGAGCACAAATTAATCATAGCTAACACTTGGTTCAAGAATCATAAGAAAAGGCTGTATACATGGAAGAAGACTGGAGATACTGACAGGTTTTAGATCGCTTATGCAATGGTAAGACAGAGATTTAGGAACCAGGTTTTAAATTGTAAGACATTTCCAGGGGCAGATGTGGACTTGACCACAATCTATTGGTAGATTAAAACTGAAGAAACTGCAAAAATGTGGGAATTTAAGGAGATGGGACCTGGATAAACTGACTAAACCAGAGGTTATACAGAGTTTCAGGGAGAGCATAACGGAACAATTGACAGGAATGGGGGAAAGAAAAACAGTAGAAGAAGAATAGGTAGCTTTGAGGGATGATGTAGTGAAGGCAGCTGCAGATCGAGTAGGTAAAAAGACAAGGGCTAGTAGAACTCCTTGGGTAACAGAAGAAATATTCAATTTCATTGATAAAAGGAGAAAGCAGGCAAAAAGGAATACAAACGTCTTCAAAATAAAAATTGACAGGAAGTGCTAAATGGCTAAGCAGGGATGGCTAGAGGACAATTAAAAGGATCTAGAGGCTTGTCTCACTAGGGTTAAGATAGACACTGCCTACAGGAAAATTAAAGAGATCTTTGGAGAAAAACCACTTGTATGAATATCAAGAGCTCTGATGGAAACCCAGTTCTAAGCAAAGAAGGGAAAGCCGAAAGGTGGAAGGGGTATATAGAGGCGATGTACTTGAGGACAATATTATGGAAATGGACGAGGATGTAGATGAAGATGGAGTGGGAGATATGATACTGCGTGAAGAGCTCGACAAAGCACTGAGATATCTCAGTCGAAACAAGGCCCTGGGAGTAGACAACATTCCATTAGAACTACTGACGGCCTTGGGAGAGCCAGTCCTGACGCAACTCTACCATCTGGTGAGAAAGATGTATGAACCAGGCGAAATACCCTCAGACTTCAAGAAGAATATAATTATTCCAATCCCAATGAACGCAGGTGTTAACAGATGTGAAAATTACCGAACTATCAGTTAAATAAGTCACAGCTGCAAAATACTAACGCGAATTGTTTACAGACGAATGTAAAAACTAGTACAAGCCGACCTCGGGGAAAATCTGTTTGGATTCCGTAGAAATTTTGGAACACGTGAGGCATTACTGAATCTAAGTCTTATCTTAGAAGCCAGATTGAGGAAAGGCAAACCTACGTTCCTAGCATTTGCAGTCTTAGAGAAAGCGTTTGACAATGTTGACTGGAATACTGTCTTTCAAATTCTTAAGGTGGCAGGGGTAAAATACAGGGAGCGGAAGGCTATTTACAATTTGTACAGAAACCAGATGGCAGTTATAAGAGTCGAAGGACATGAAAGGGAAGCAGTGGTTGGGAAGGGAGTGAGACAGGGTTGTAGCCTATCCCCGATGTTATTCAATCTCTATATTGAGCAAGCAGTGAAGGAAACAAAAGAAAAATTCGGAGTAGGTATTAAAATCCATGGTAAAATAATAAAAACTTTGAGGTTTGCCGATGACATTGTAATCCAAGCAAAGGACTTGGAAGAGCAGTTGAATGGAATGAATAGTGTCTTGAAAGGAGGATGTAAGATGAACATCAACAGAAGCAAAACGAGGATAATGGAATGTAGTCATGTAAGGTGTCAGGCAAATCCAACACCTTCCATGAAAACTCTGACATGATAAGCAAATCCAGTAGTATGTCACATAGCTCCGAATAAATCGTGACATTAAATTAACCAAAGTAATACGAGTAACTAGTGAGCAAATGGAATACCACAGACTAACACAAGAATGCCTAAATGCATGTCATACCTTCTCACCGTGAGACAGACGCAGTTCCGAGGGGAGAAACGAGAACAGAAGCCGAGAGCAGAACCGTGTTAAGCCAGAAGGCGCTACGATAAGGAACGGACACCCACGTCGGCAGCTAACCACCAGGACCACCTCCAGCCCATGTTAAAAGCTAGAGCCCTCCAGAAGAACAGTATAGATCTTACGATAACACAAAAAGGACCCCACCAGCCGCAAGTTTTAGCGTGAGACTTTTTCGCGTCTCTGTTACGTTGCAAACGTTAAAAACATTGCCCCACCACGAAAAGTATAACGTTTCTCATTGGATAGACAGAATTTTTGTAGGTGGAGCTTAAGGTTAACATTGAGACCCTGACTGGTCAGATGAAAACACAGCCAGATAGTTTTTTTTTTAATTGTAGTAAGGAGAAGTTAGGAGAGAGTTGCTTCCGAGACGGCGAGCTATATGGAGCTGCGTCGCCCGGCGCCCTTTGACGCTGCATAACCAACGACAAGGTAATGAACGCATGCGATGCCGAATCTTTGAGCGCATTAGGCTTCACTCAGAACTGCAGAAGTCTCATCTGTTACATCCCCATTTTGCATAATACTAGTGTCGATCGTCAATTAAAGCTCATGGTATTCACATTTGCTACGTGAAATAAAAATCTGAAACGCGATGATTTTTCTGTTATATAATTACTGAGAAGCCACATCAGCGGCTGTACTTTACGACAAGTTAAATAAGTCATCATCATCATCATCATCATCACTTAAGACTGGTTATGCCATTCAGCGTTCAGTCTGGAGCATAGCCCCCCTATAAAATTCCTCCATGATCCCCTACTCAGTGCTAACATTGGTGCCTCTTCTGATGTTAAACCTATCACTTCAAAATCATTCTTAACCGAATCCAGGTACCTTCTCCTATGTCTGCTCCGACTCCTGCTACCCTCTACTGCTGAACCCAGGAGTCTCTTGGGCAACCTTGCATCTCCCATGCGTGTAACATGACCCCACCATCTAAGCCTGTTCGCCCTGACTGCTACATCTATAGAGTTCATTCCCAGTTTTTCTTTGATATCCTCATTGTGGACACCCTCCTGCCATTGTTCCCATCTACTAGTACCTGCAATCATCCTAGCTACTTTCATATCCGTAACCTCAACCTTGTTGATAAGGTAACCTGATCCACCCAGCTTTCGCTCCCATACAACAAAGTTGGTCGAAAGATTGAACGGTGCACAGATAACTTAGTCTTGGTACTGACTTCCTTCTTGCAGAAGAGAGTAGATCGTAGCTGAGCGCTCACTGCATTAGCTTTGCTACACCTCGCTTCCAGTTCTTTCACTATGTTGCCATCCTGTGAGAATATGCATCCTAAGTACTTGAAACCGTCCACCGGTTCTAACTTTGTTCCTCCTATTTGGAACTCAATCGGTTTATATTTCTGTCCCACTGACATTACTTTCGTTTTGGAGATGCTAATCTTCATACCATAGTCCTTACATGTCTGATCTAGCTCTGAAATATTACTTTGCAAACTTTCAATCGAATCTGCCATCACAACTAAGTCATCTGCATATGCAAGACTGCTTATTTTGTGTTCACATATCTTAATCTCACCCAGCCAGTCTATTGTTTTCAACATATGATCCATAAATAATATGAACAACAGTGGAGACAGATTGCAGACTTGTCTTACCCCTGAAACTACTCTGAACCATGAACTCAATTTACCGTCAACTCTAACTGCTGCCTGACTATCCATGTAAAGACCTTTAATTGCTTGCAAAAGTTTGCCTCCTATTCCATAATCTCGTAGAACAGACAATATCTTCCTCCTAGGAACTCGGTCATATGCCTTTTCTAGATCTATAAACCATAGATACAATTCCCTGTTCCACTCATAACACTTCTCCATTATTTGCCGTAAGCTAAAGATCTGGTCCTGACAACCTCTAAGAGGCCTAAACCCACACTGATTTTCATCCAATTGGTCCTCAACCAATACTCGCACTTTCCTTTCATCAATACCTGAGAAGATTTTACCCACAACACTGCTTAAAGAGATACCTCTGTAGTTGTTACAATCTTTTCTGTTTCCACGTTTAAAGGTTGGTGTGATTACTGGTTTTGTCCAGTCTGATGGAAACTGTCCCGACTCCCAGGCCATTTCAGTTATCCTGTGTAGCCATTTAAGACCTGACATTCCACTGTATTTGATGAGTTCCGACTTAATTTCATCCACCCCAGCCGCTTTATTGCACTGCAATCTATTGACCATTTTCTCCACTTCCTCAAATGTGATCCTATTTCCATCATCATCCCTATCCCATTCTACCTCGAAATCTGAAACATTCCTAATCGCATTTTCACCTACATTGAACAACTCTTCAAAATATTCCCTCCATCTGCCCAAGGCATCTACAGGATTCACCAGCAGGTTTCCTGACCTGTCCAAAATACTTGTCATTTCCTTCTTACCTCCCTTTCGAAGACTGCTAATTACACTCCAGAATGGTTTTCCAGCAGCTTGACCCATAGTCTCCAACCTGTTTCCAAAGTCTTCCCAAGATATCTTCTTGGATGCTGCAATTATCTCTTTGGCTTTGTTTATTTCTTCAACGTAACTTCCTCTGTCTACCTGAGTTCTAGTATGTAGCCATTTTTGATACGCCATCTTTTTCATTTTACAGGCTGCCTTGACTGTGTCATTCCACCAAGCTGTTTGCTTCATCCTACTTTTACACACTACTGTTCCAAGACATTCTTTAGCCACTTCTAGTACTGTGTCCCTGTACCTTGTCCATTCCTTTTCCAATGACTGTAATTGACTACATTCAACTAACTGGTATCTTTCTGAGACCGCTGTTATGTACTTGTGCCTGATTTCCTTATCCTGAAGTTCTCCACTCTTATCCTCCTACATATGGACCTGACCTCCTGCACTTTCGGCCTCACAATACCAATTTCACTGCAGATTAAATAGTGATCAGTGTCATCAAAGAATCCCCTGAAGTGTGTCCCTCACAGCCTTCCTCAAATGGTTCAAATGGCTCTGAGCACTATGGGACTCAACTGCTGAGGTCATTAGTCCCCTAGAACTTAGAACTACTTAAACCTAACTAACCTAAGGACATCACAAACACCCATGCCCGAGGCAGGATTCGAACCTGCGACCGTAGCGGTCTTGCGGTTCCAGACTGCAGCGCCTTTAACCGCACGGCCACTTAGGCCGGCCCAGCCTTCCTCAATTCCTGATCTGTTATTATATAGTCAATGACAGATCTGGTTCCCCTGCCTTCCCAAGTATACTGGTTTAATGTTCTTATGTTTAAAAAAGGAGTTTGTGATTACTAAGCCCATACTGGCACAGAAATCCAAGAGTTGTTTCCCATTCCTGTTGGACTCCATATCCTCTCCAAATTTAACCATAACCCTTTCATACTCTTCTGTTCGATTTCCAATCCTGGCGTTAAAATCACCCATGAGCAGAACACTGTCCTCGTCCTTTACTCTAACAACTACATCACCGAGTCCATCATAAAAACTATCCATCTTATCTTGATCTGTCCCTTCACAATGCGAATATACTGAAACAATCCTAATTTTCTTGCTAGACACTGTCAAATCTATCCACATCAGTCATTCGTTTACATACCTTATTGCAACTACGTTGGGTTCCATTTCTTTCCTGATGTAAAGCCCTACACCCCATTGTGCTATTCCTGCGTTGACTCTTGACAGGTAGACCTTGTATTCTCCCACTTCCTCTTCTTTCTCACCCCTTACCCGAATGTCACTAACAGCTAAAACGTCCAGCCCCATCTTACTTGCAGCCTCTGCCAGCTCTACCTTCTTCCCAGAGTGGCCCCCATTGATATTAATAGCTCCCCATCTCATTACCATTTTTTGCCAAGTCGTATCTTAGGAGTCCCTGGTTTGTCAGTTAGAGGTGGGACTCCGTCACCTCCAAAGGTCCGAGGCATTTTGCTCTGATTGCTGCCAGCATCATATTTAAAGTACCAGGCAAGCGGGTTGCTAGCCTTACTTGCCCCGAGTCCCATTGAGTTTTACCCCTAACGGCTGAGGGACTAACCGGTGGATTAGGTAGTCTTTTTCCGTATGAGCACAAAGGTGACCACGACTTAGAATATGTCCGAGATGCCCAGCCTTATTCCAAAGTAACTGGTATCCCGACTGTCGGGAGCACTTACTTGGCCACTCATACGTTGCCCGCGGTTCATGAACTGGGACATGACTACAGGAACCCACACCATGTTAAATAAGTAATTAAAGATAATTGAGGGTTACTGTAGACCATTTTGATAGTTTTCTCTTTTATTAAACTTAACTTAAATCTAGATTATAGATGTGATATGGCATAGGTCATCCTACGATCCATTGTAGAACTTGGAAACCCATTCAGGGAATATTCGTTCACATTTTTGTTGAACGCAGTTGGTTTTTATCATCCTCTATCAAAACGTTTCCTTTAATCAATAGTGCAATTTTTAAACAATGTTTTGTGAGTAGAATAAAATTTCCAATGATAAACTTAACTGCTTTTTCGACGTTATTTTTACCAGCTAACTAAAAATAGGAAAGCCTTGAAACCCTTCCACTAAATTTAGTTAGTATTAAAATTCTTTTACAGGGAGTGCAGTGGAGCTGACGCTGAAATCATTAAGTACTTGCTTATATCATCGCTAGTCTCACTGAACTCTTCTGAACTCTACATGTCATGAGTGGTCTGGCGTCTCCTTACCAGCAACAGGCCCCAGGTTCAAACTAGTCAATTCCCTAAAAAACACGCTCAGAGCGTCGTTGCGCGAAAGTGGTAGGACGACACGACATAGAACAACAGACACCACGCAGAATGTTAGTCGAATTAAGTTGGGTGATGCTGAGGGAATTAGATTAGGAAATGAGACACTTAAAGTAGTAAAGGAGTTTTGCTATTAGGGAAGCAAAATAACTGATGTTGGTCGAAGTAGAGAGAATATAAAATGTAGATTGGCAAAGGCAAGGAAAGCATTACTGAAGAAGAGAAACTTGTTAACATCGAATATATGTATGGAACTGAAACATGGACGATAAATAGTTTGGACAAGAAGAGAATAGAAGCTTTCGAAATGTGGTGCTATAGAAGAATGCTGAAGATTAGATGGGTAGATCACATAACTAATGACGAGGTACTGAATAGGTTTAGGGAGAAGAGAAGTTTGTGGCACAACTTGACTAAAAGAAGGGATCGGTTGGTAGGACATGTTCTGAGGCATCAAGGGATCACCAATTTAGTATTGGAGGGCAGCGTGGAGGGTAAAAATTGTAGAGGGAGAGCAAGAGATGAATACACTAAGCAGATTCAAAAGGATGTAGGTTGCAGTAGGTACTGGGAGATGAAGAAGCTTGCCCAGAAGAGAGTAGCGTGGAGAGCTGCATCAACCAGTCTCAGGACTGAAGTCCACAACAACAACAACATTATTATCATTATTATCGATTCAAGCTGTACTCGATATCTCTGCCGGTTGTCGAAGTGCGTGCTGAATCTAAAGGAATCATAGTCTATGTATTGTCTCCGAAAGGAAGTTTTCAACACATTAGCTCCATACAATAACTAGGTCAAGGGTGAAATAATTACTCCAGCCATGAATCATTATATCTCAGCAAAATTATAATAATCTACCTTTCACGTGAGATTGAGTTAGAAGCGCAATTACTGTAGACGTATGAGTACATTCATGCTATTATATACTGTTCTGCGACCTGATTCCACTACTGCGCAAATACACTCCTGGAAATTGAAATAAGAACACCGTGAATTCATTGTCCCAGGAAGGGGAAACTTTATTGACACATTCCTGGGGTCAGATACATCACATGATCACACTGACAGAACCACAGGCACATAGACACAGGCAACAGAGCATGCACAATGTCGACACTAGTACAGTGTATATCCACCTTTCGCAGCAATGCAGGCTGCTATTCTCCCATGGAGACGATCGTAGAGATGCTGGATATAGTCCTGTGGAACGGCTTGCCATGCCATTTCCACCTGGCGCCTCAGTTGGACCAGCGTTCGTGCTGGACGTGAGACGACGCTTCATCCAGTCCCAAACATGCTCAATGGGGGATAGATCCGGAGATCTTGCTGGCCAGGGTAGTTGACTTACACCTTCTAGAGCACGTTGGGTGGCACGGGATACATGCGGACGTGCATTGTCCTGTTGGAACAGCAAGTTCCCTTGCCGGTCTAGGAATGGTAGAACGATGGGTTCGATGACGGTTTGGATGTACCGTGCACTATTCAGTGTCCCCTCGACGATCACCAGTGGTGTACGGCCAGTGTAGGAGATCACTCCCCACACCATGATGCCGGGTGTTGGCCCTGTGTGCCTCGGTCGTATGCAGTCCTGATTGTGGCGCTCACCTGCACGGCGCCAAACACGCATACGACCATCATTGGCACCAAGGCAGAAGCGACTCTCATCGCTGAAGACGACACGTCTCCATTCGTCCCTCCATTCACGCCTGTCGCGACACCACTGGAGGCGGGCTGCACGATGTTGGGGCGTGAGCGGAAGACGGCCTAACGGTGTGCGGGACCGTAGCCCAGCTTCATGGAGACGGTTGCGAATGGTCCTCGCCGATACCCCAGGAGCAACAGTGTCCCTAATTTGCTGGGAAGTGGCGGTGCGGTCCCCTACGGCACTGCGTAGGATCCTACGGTCTTGGCGTGCATCCGTGCGTCGCTGCGGTCCGGTCCCAGGTCGACGGGCACGTGCACCTTCCGCCGACCACTGGCGACAACATCGATGTACTGTGGAGACCTCACGCCCCACGTGTTGAGCAATTCGGCGGTACGTCCACCCGGCCTCCCGCATGCCCACTATACGCCCTCGCTCAAAGTCCGTCAACTGCACATACGGTTCACGTCCACGCTGTCGCGGCATGCTACCAGTGTTAAAGACTGCGATGGAGCTCCGTATGCCACGGCAAACTGGCTGACACTGACGGCGGCGGTGCACAAATGCTGCGCAGCTAGCGCCATTCGACGGCCAACACCGCGGTTCCTGGTGTGTCCGCTGTGCCGTGCGTGTGATCATTGCTTGTACAGCCCTCTTGCAGTGTCCGGAGCAAGTATGGCGGGTCTGACACACCGGTGTCAATGTGTTCTTTTTTCCATTTCCAGGAGTGTATATTGTAGAACAATTGGTTGGTCTAAGCGATCTAAAATTAGTAATTTGTCCAAGTTTTACTGTTCAAGTTACGTTCGCCCTTTATGGCCGGTATTACGCTATGATATTTCTTTGTCAAAATAGATATGTCAAATACGTGTGTCAAAGAAATTTGATGGTGTAGTAGGGAACTTTTTCAAATCTCGCCTGTCGTCAAATAAATATGATTAAATCTAGGGCCTCGCCGTATATTTGATCATAAAAGTCGCTCATCTTCTGTTCAGTGCAATGTGAAATGCAACTGCTTGGATCGTTGTCGTCGCTACTGCTATTTGGCGTTTCTGTAGTATGTTTGTAAATATGGCTTCAAAGTCGGTGTGCTCCTTCGACTCCTTTTCTTATTTTTTTGAATGAACTTGCCTCATCAAAGGTGGGGCTGAGCAAGAAGCGCAGTGCATGCTATTAATTGTGCGCTGATGGGCAAGCGGAATATGCTGAGGCAACTTCATGTCCACAATCACAATTACAGCCATCCTCCTCTACATCTAGAAACATCCAGGCAGTTTTTCAGCAAGCCAAAATAGAGGGTATGGCCACACTATAAATTAAAGTAATCTTTCTAAGCTTTCCATTATACTTCGTTTATTCTTGAACTCTAGATGCCATAAGGCGAAAAGCACTTCATGTTTCGTACATTTTATTAATTTTGTAGTTGTTGGAACACTATTTCCATTAATGAAATTATTCAAAATGAAAATAGTTCTTATTGCCCATATCGTGTACTAAAATATTATTTAGATTCACATTTCGCCTTTCAGTGCTTTATAAATCGCTTCACACGTTTCTGGAATTATTTTGGTTAATGTGCAATGTGGTATTAGAGTGCTGCTTTGACAAACTAGAGTAGCGCTCTCACGTATCAAGAAATTCCAGTGTCAGAGTTTGCCTGACTTCTGCACACATAGCATTTCTCAGGAGAGTATTCTCTTTTGTAACACATGGTGCAATTGTGGTACTAGCAACTGCAGAATATGATAAGAAGTTGTTGTCTGCCATCTGGAAATTTGAAGAATAATATGACGACAGTGTAATACCCCTTATCTTTGTCAATGAAATTTGACGATAGTGTAATGCCGGCCTATGAAATGTCTTAACTTTAGTTGGCTGTAATTTAGTATGATAGTATGAACTCGACTGCTGCTGTGAACAGCCATGTCACGTCACGTAACATCGTTGCATTCACTGTTTTCACGTTACTGCCTTTTGATGCAATATTTGTACGTTAGATTTCAAGTTGCCATACCACAGATCGTAAATATTGTCTGGAAATGAAATAAATAATCTGTACTCTGCTGTAACAAGGGTTGAAAATGCATGTTCTAAATATGCCACATTGGCCAATAAATAATATAGTTTTGGATGAATCCCAAATTATATATTTTCATGAAACAGTGGAATTTATGATAGTTAAACTGATAATGCCTCTTTATCGTTTTTGTAGCTACCCACTAAAGATATACTATCTCTTCTGGAGAAGCCTGATGTCAGTGACATAGAAGATTTCAGACTTAGATGAAACAGTTGCAGTTATGACAAGAGACTTGTCAGGAAGTGAACAAGTATCCCCTAATATTCCTTATTAAGCTTAAAATGAAGCTGATCGTTGTCTAGCTGAAGACAGAAGAGTCCGTACAGTGGGACGACAGTTTTGCTGAAAATTTTGATAGACTTGTGAGGTAATGGGCGAATTGCGACTCCCTGAAAATATTCTAAGTTCAGAGTTGGCATGGTCACCTTGGCTGCTCGGCCAGCTGGGGCCCGACAGCAAACACGTGGTGCCAAACGTTAGCCATACGAGAGGGGTAGCCCCAGCACACGGTCCAGCCGCGTGGCTGGGTATTCCATTGTGACTCTGTGTCGATGAAAAAGGCACGCTGGGACTTTGTGAAACCTGAATGGCAGAGATTTCACAGTTCGTATAGAAATTAATAGTAGACAGATGAATCGATATACCTCAAAAAGGAACATGTACATTACCATTATTTGCAAGACGATTCTAATGGTGGTAAACTGATTTTCAATATATTTATTCGTTTAAAGTTTAGTATCTCACGATAAATTACACAAGTAACACCCAGCCACGAATTTCCAAAATCTAAACGGTTCATCTGATTTAGTAGACTTACGTGTCTTTAGAAAGCTTTTAGTGTAAACCTAAATTGGTATGAATTACAGGCATGTAACTTAAATATTACATGAGTTATTGGAGGTCAAAGTGGCCGATTACTATCGATTCCTTGAGGCCATAAGTACTCCACACTTACACGAAGAAACGGTAGCAGCATCCTTATAAATATATTTATTCAACTATGTCTTTGCTTATATTTGATGCATACTATTCATGAAGAAATTGATTAAATATTTACTGTACCTTAGAAAGCACAGAGACATTAGGATGCTGGCCTGCCTTTAGTTGCTGTTCCTTTGACACATGTTTATTTAATTTGCTTATGTATATAATAATGTGTGTTAGAGCGTGTTTATGGTCCAGTCATAGGAATATTTATTTACTTTCAGGTTATTTAAATGTAACTGCGGTATTTCGAAAGTGTTTCAGTATGTTTGTGAGTGAACGTTGCCTTGGAGACAAGGAGGGAGCGCTCTAGCCAATCACAGCACTCGTTGCTATGAGAGACGTATGGAGGTTGGGGAGGAGCACCGTTTCAGGAGAGGACAGGAAGTATGGGACAGGACACGGAAAGAGCTGGACGTGAAGGCGCGACGTACAGTCACCGGAAAGACTAGGAGTGGAGCAGTTTGCGCGTGATCGCGAGAGATAGAAATACTTCAGAGTGCCGACTTGTGTGCTTGTGAGATTTTCGTGGCTTCTGCAGTGAAGACGTAGTACGTGATTGGAAGTGAATATCTCGCGAGCTATGTTGTCGTTCATAACTATTTACGGGCAGTACGAATCTATTGTTTCCCTGTTACTCAACTTACGCTTTATGTAATTGCTGAACCATCGTCACCAATACGTGTTCTGCCGAAATATACCACATTCTCAAAAGTACTTCTACTATCGTACTCATCCTTTAAAGTCATTAGCATAGTACCTGCAAATTTTATTTAACAGCAATCATTCAGTTATAAATTTCTATATTAATCCAAAATCCGCAATTGCTGAATGATAGGAACCTTCGATCATTCGGTTCATGTGTGTATTCTTATCGTATACAGTAGACTCAGCTGTATTTCGCATGTAATGCGGCAACTACGAATCCCAGCCCCTAGACAACGAAACCAGCCAAAACTTTGAATGTTTCAACTCTGAGTCGGAAGGAACGTAGTTGAGGGCCACCACTCAGCACATCACAACACAAGTTATTTGAAAGCCCACAGACTACAGTGCAAGAAAGAGAATTTCGCTACAGTCATTGAGCCATTTGTTCCTCATCCTGTATCGGCTCCTAATGGAATAGTGAATCCTCTGGAATCCTCTCGTAAATTTACTAGGTGTTTGTGAAATAGGTGTAACTGGTTTAAGCTGTTTGCTAGAAACTGCTCAAACAGTTACTCCTTACCTGAAGTGTCTGGAAGTTATTGAAATTGTAATGTTGGTATGAGAGGGAGCAATCACCTATTGGCTTAATTCACTGACAGTTAAATCTAAAGGTGGAAATTAAGTGGATTTGTGGCGTTTGGCGTTTATGTGCATGTGTGTCTGTGAGTTGGGGGGGGGGGGGGGAGAGAGCGGGGTGGGGGGCAGGGGGCTACACATGTTTGTTGTCGTCATTAAGCATCTTAATTAAGCGTTGTGACTTCCTGTCTCTGCCTGGTGGTAATAGGTTAATGTTGCACGTATCGTAAGTTATTATAAGCCGAAGGGCCAAGAGACGGACTATTGTAAAGAGGAAGGCCACCAATTGTACTGAAGGACCTACCATTTATAAAACTAATACCAACATTGTGGCGCATAACCCCCCCCCCTCCCCGTCCCTAGAAGTTAATTATTGCTGTTTATACCTTGATTGACAATATATTCACAAGGGTCGTATCTGCTGTTTAATTGATTGTCTTGAATGATTTCTGGAGCCAGCGGATGGTTAAATTGTGAGTTTAAATTGTTTACGTTAAGGAGAAAAAGTCATGTAGATTTTCGCATTTCATTGTAAGTTTTGTTAATTGTCAATATTACTTTACTGTCAGCAATCAAAGCTGTAAAGTTAATAGTGTTGGCTAATATCGGTTATCAGAGTTTGTATAAGGATTTCTGAACTTATCATCTGTGTTCAAGTGTTTTAAAGTTGAGAACAGAGTAACAATAAATCAGTTTTTAAGGCGTGTCTGTAAAGTGGCTTGGCACCTTACCCTCCCCTCCCGCTCCTACCATTGCATAGTCTCTGGGCGAACTGTAACCACTGTTGCGATGTCACGTCCAGTCCCTCGTGAATTTAACAGAGGCTTATATGCCATAGGTGCTGCATTGTGACTGAGGCCGCACGCCTGCCTGGCCCTCGTTTCGAACGTCACTTTCTGTGCAGCCGAGCGGGCGCAATGTGGCGCGGACACGAGCGGTCGCGCGCGATCCAAACATACAAACAGGGATCTCTTTTCTCACGGTCATGCTGCAATAACGCCAGTTTTCACGCAAGGATTAAGGGCATGTAGCACGAAAACTGCACATCCAAATAAAATCTGTGAGTGTGACGGTCTTAACAGAACAACGCGTTATCATACAAAACGTATGTTCAGAAAACACTTAACACAGTCTGTAGCTGAGTGTACATGAGTTTAACAATTCATTGACAAAATAATTTTTAATTACACCCATAATTCGTTACAGTCTGAATACTTTCAGTACCACTGTAGTGATTAAGCTGATTAGACAAATAAACAAAACAGTTTACATAAACAAGAACATTTCGGGGCATTAAACGCCTCTTTTCAGTCTGATGATAACGTCAACTAGCCGTAGATTACTTATTGCTCTTATACATCACTGGATTCTACTCAAATTACGAAGCTCTAAATTGTCATTTCACTCATACTACGTAGCACATGATGGGCTCTCAATCGCCTGTGCCCACGTCTTTCTCTTGTGCACATCTTCCTTAGCGGGCGGGGGTCTCAGTGCAGCCAGCGTTGCTGGATCACCGTTCTCTCATACCAGCCAGACCATTCACTAGCAGTGAAACAAAAGCTGCACATAAGCCACTCCAATAAAGATCCAATTGCATTCCCATCTTTGGTAGAGCAAACTAGTGCAACGAAGAAACCACCAGGCAATCGAATAATGTACTCGTAACCACCGTGCAGAGGACGAAACATGCAGTAAGAGTTTATTACTTTTTCTGTCGTGACCTTCGTCGTAACAACGAAAGAACACAAACCACGCTGTCAACTCCATAAAGTGGTGCTCGTAGGTGACGTTTTCCGTCTTATTTGTCAGAAAATCTGTTGTTGATGTTGTTGTTGTTATGGTCTTCAGTCCTGAGACTGGTTTGATGCAGCTCTCCATGCTACTCTATCCTGTGCAAGCTTCTTCATCTCCCAGTACCTACTGCAACCTACATCCTTCTGAATCTGCTTAGTGTATTCGTCTCTTGGTCTCCCTCTACGACTTTTTCCCTCCACACTGCCCTCCAATACTAAACTGGTAATCCCTTGATGCCTCAGAAGATGTCCTACCAACCGGTCCCTTCTTCGAGTTGTGCCATAAACTTCTCTTCTCCCCAATCCTATTCACCACTTCCTCATTAGTTATGTGATCTACCCAACTAATCTTCAGCATTCTTCTGTAGCACCACATTTCGAAAGATTCTACTCCCTTCTTGTCCAAAATATTTATCGTCCATGTTTCACTTCCATACATGGCTACACTCCATACCAATACTTTGAGAAACGACTTCCTGACAAATCTATACTTGATGTTAACAAATTTCACTTCTTCAGAAAAGCTGTCCTTGCCATTGCCAGTCTACCTTTTATATTATCTCTTCTAACATCATCAGTTATTTTGCTCCCCAAATAGCAAAACACCTTTACTACTTTCAGTGTTTCATTTCCTAATCTAAGTCCGCAGCTCGTGGTCGTGCGGTAGCGTTCTCGCTTCCCACGCCCGTGTTCCCGGGTTCGATTCCCGGCAGGGCAGGGATTTTCTCTGCCTCGTGATGACTGAGTGTTGTGTGCTGTTCTTAGGTTAGTTATGTTTAAGTAGTTCTAAGTTCTGGGGGACTGATGTCCAAAGATGTTAAGTCCCATAGTGCTCAGAGGCATCTGAAGCATTTTTGAATCCTAATCTAATTCCCTCAGCATCACTTGACTTAATTCGACTACATTCCATTATCCTCATTTTGCTTTTGTTGATGTTCATCTCATATCGTCCTTTTAAGACACTATCCATTCCGTTCAACTGCTCTTCCAAGTACTTTCCTGTCTCTGACAGGATTACAATGTCATCGGAGAACCTCTAAGTTTTTATTTCTTCTCCATGGATTTTAATACCTACTCCGAATTTTCTGTTGTTTCCTTCACTGCTTGCTCAATATACAGATTGAATAACATATGGGAGAGGCTACAACCCTGTCTCACTCCCTTCCCAACCACTGCTTCCCTTTCATGTCCCTCGACTCTTATAACTGCAATCTGTACAAATTGTAAATAGCTTATCGCTCCCTGTATTTTACGCCTACCACCTTCAGAATATGAAAGAGAGTATCCCAGTCAACATTGTCAAAAGCTTTCTCTAAGTTTACAAATGCTAGATATGTAGGTTTCCCTTTCCTTAATCTAGCTTCTAAGATAAGTCTTAGATTCAGTATTGCCTCACGTGTTCCGATATTTCTACGGAATTCAAACTGATGTTCCCCGAGGTCGACTTCTACTTCTTTTTCCATCCGTCTGTAATGAATTCGCGTTAGTATTTTTCAGCCGTGACTAATTAAACTGATAGTTCGGTAATTTTCACATCTGTCACCACCTGCTTTCTTTGGGATTGGAATTATTATATTCTTCTTGAAGTCTGAGGGTCTTTCGCCTGTCTCATACATCTTGCTCACCAGATGGTAGAGTTTCGTCAGGACCGGCTCTCCCAAGGCTGTCAGTAGTTCTAATGGAATGTTGTCTACTCCCGCGGCTTTGTTTCGACTCAGCTTTTTCAGTGCTCTGTCGAACTGTTCACGCAGTATCATATCTCCCATTCCATCTTCATCTACATCCTATTCCATTTCCAAAATATTGTCCTCAAGTACATCGCCCTTGTATAGACCCTCTATATACTCCTTCCACCTTTTGGCTTTCCCTTCTTTGGTTAGAACTGGGTTTCCATCTGAGCTCTTGATATTCATATAAGAGGTTCTCTTTTATCCAAAGGTCTCTTTAATTTTCCTGTATTCAGTATCTACCTCACACCTAGTGAGATGAGCTTCTGCATCCTTAAATTTGTCCTCTAGCCGTCCCTGCTTAGCCATTTTGCACTTCCTGTCGATCTCATTTTTGAGACGTTTGTATTCCTTTTTCACTGCTTCATTTACTGCATTTTTATGTTTTCTCTTTTCATCAATTAAATTCAATACTTCTTCTGTTACCCAAGGATTTATACTAGCCCTCGTCTTTTTTTCCTACTTGATCCTCTGCTGCCTTCACTACTTCATCCCTCAAAGCTACCCATCCTTCTTCTATTTATTTCCCCCATTCTTGTTAATTGTTCCCTTATGCTCTCCCTGAAACTCTCTACAACCTCTGGTTCTTTCGGTTTATCTAGGTCCCATCTTCTTAAATTCCCAACTTTTTGCAGTTTCTTCAGTTTTAATCTACACTTCATAACCAATAGATTGTGGTCAGAGTCCACATCTGCCCCTGGAAAAGTCTTACAATTTAAAACCTGGTTCCTAAATTTCAGTCTTACCATTATATATATTCTATCTGATACCTTTTAATATCTCCAGGCTTCTTCCACGTATACAGTCTTCTTTTATGATTCTTGAACCAAGTGTTAGCTATGATGAAGTTCTGCTCTGCGCAAAATTCTACCAGGCGGCTTCCTCTTTCGTTTCTTACCCCCAATCCATATTCACCTACTACGTTTCCTTCTCTCCTTTTTCCTACTGCGAATTCCATTCACCCATGACTATTAAATTTTCGTCTCCTTTCACTATCTGAATAATTTCTTTTATTTCTGTACCTATTAAAATACTGGTACACAAATTTGGTGTGGGAAACCATCTATATACGTACATCAGCCTGTTAATCGTAACTTAAAGAATAATGTCACTCTTTACTTACCAGCTATAGCTTCTGCTTGCATTTTTTAAAAAATTTTGGCAGTTGTCACAGAATAAATTTCAATCTTTTTATTCCTGGTACGACTGAAAAACAATTCATGTGCACCACACACAACTAGCTGTGTCTGCCAAGCCGTCCACCTCACAGTCGTTAACTGCAACATTTACTGTGGGCGGAACTTTCCCTTCCTGGTTCTTTTCCCTTTCTGTTTTGGTAGGATGATCTCTTGCAGTTTCGTTAAAACTGTCGACAACACTTGATATTTACAAAGACATAATTAAGGGACTCAATCCCACGAACCTCGTAGAAAATAGTATTAGAAGCTCCTCTAAACTTAATCTGAATTTCTCTCTCACTACTTGGCTTCCTAGCTGCTCTAAAATTTTCTGTTGCCCACCTAGTGGTACCAGTATTCTCTCCATTTTTGTCCCCACAATGTAATCGGCAGTGTCTTAGATAGATTCATCTTTGCTAAGGCGAACAATCTGAATATCGACGTCAATAACGAACTACTCTTTCTCGTCTATAGTAACAAACGTTTTAATTTTGCCACGGCAGCCTGCAGCCTTTACATCTAAGTCATGGCGAACAGATACCAGAATGTCACTCGCTAATTCCGCAACGACATCCCCTGCTGCAATGTGTTGTACAGCGCTAACATTTTGGTCTGCAACTCCATTACTTGCTCAACCTTTGTATTTGCTGCCACAGATTCCTCGTCTTGTGCACTACAAATTACAAATCTCGACCCTGGAACAACCTCTCTCCATGTCACATCAATAAAATGAACATTGCATTCGCCAATCGTTATTGCTACCAATTTGGTAGTCTGATTGTATAGCTGTAACACCGCCAAACCAACCAAATCACATTCATCACTATCTTCGAGATAACAGACGATTCTGTATCTGCCTACATTTTTCGTCTCTCCCACGTTTTGTTGCTTCTGCGCTGCAGCTTTCACCACCATTTCCACAATTCCTCTGTGTCCATTAGGCCTCCATTGCAAATATCCGCCCCTAATTTCCTTTCTTGTTGGGTCCCGGTGGCTGCTTTTCGCATTTATTTGCCGGTCCTTTTCTTCGCCAAATTAGTCCTTCTCCCTTCTCGGACTGTTGTCGGGAGAACACTTTACCAGCTGCGGCCTCAATTAGGTATCATTTTGTTGCCCACTGCCCTTGCTGCTATCGTCGAGCGCAGTTCTCATCAACTGCTGATATTTAGGACCGTCGATTGATAATCATTACTGAAGTAACGCTGGAGACGCTCACTATTGGGATCTGGCACTTCCTTCTAGTTTCTCTCTGCTCGACTGTTCCCATTAGTCTTTTGCGAAACGTTATTTTATTTCGGTGGTACTCTGCATTATCCACGCGCTCCGCGATATCAAGGAGCTCTTCCACCGACTCAGTGGGGATATGCGTAAAATCCCCCTGCCGATATTCTGGTAAGTGCTTCTTCTGTGAGGATATCTTTTCAGCGTTCCTAGAGGCTTATAGAAATGCTCTAATTTCTGCAGTGAGATCTGACAAAACTCGTATTTGCTTCCACTACTGCTGTGACAGAATGGCTATTTAGGAGCACATTTCGCAACTGATGTTGTATTCCTAACCCCAACGACTTACTTAATGGTTGCGCTTCGAATACTACGTTGTCGGAAAGCAACACAGAGTTCTATTCCTAACCCCAACGACTTACTTAATAGTTGCGCTTCGAATTATACGTAGTCGCAAAGCAACAATGAGTTCTGGTTTTCCGCTCCAGTCAACCAACTTTTTTTGTGGTTCGTCGATCATTCCTTCAGCAAAACACGAGGCATCAAAGTCCACCACATGATACTTCTTTTCACAGCTGAAATACTTTAGCTTAGCACTGTATTGATATTGCCCCCGGTAGTTCATCATTAAGTTCTTTTTTTTTACCATAGTTATCCCTTTCTCACTTACCTGTGCCACTATTTAGTGTCCAGTTTTCATATCGTCTCTGCCTGACACTATACCACCTAACCCACATCTTTGGACATTTTATCAAGAGCCTCTTCTTTCTCCTTCCTTTTGTGACCACATTCCACTTGCAAAATCCTCCTCGCCCTCCCATTTCTTTCTCTATCACAATTATCCGATCATGCAGCTTATTTTTAACTTTATTAACTTGAGTATTAATTTCACTTAACGAGTCCTTTACATGGACCTTTTTCATAATCTCCTGATTTTGACGTTTTAAATAATCTGATGGACTCTATATCCTTTCACTCTGACCTTTTAATCGTTCATTTTGACTTTTCAGTGTCTGAAATCAACTGTTGCACCCGAAAGTTTACTTTACGTCCCCTTATTTTGACTTTCTATCGCTGACAGTTGCTGCATATAAATATATACATGCTGCTTGTATATTTTTCTTCCCCATAGACCTCCTCGGGCTCTAAAGTCATCTTCCTACATGATCAGATTCACATTCGCTGGGGGACTGTTTAATAGCGTCGGATACGGCTACAAAGCATCCAGAGCTCCACAAGAACAATCGCTAATGTTTCTTGCAGTTCTGCCTGAAACCTCCGTCTGCTGATGACGGTCCTGAACGTTGCGTGGCCGTTGGTTCGACGCGATCGCGCCTCATACATCTGCATGTTCTTGTACACGCTGAGCTACCATGTGTATCGCTGTTTCGCTTTCCGTGGCCGTTGCTGTGACATGATGGAGCTGTAATTCGGTGTGTGTGTATGTCCGCGCAGCGTTGCCGTGATATACCAGCGACATTTTTGAGTTTGAGGTGGAAAAAAAGAAAAGTTGAGACCCTATTCGCCTAGACATCACTTGCTACTCACGCTTGTTCCAACCTAGCCTTCTGGACTAGTTGCTGCGTGTATTTAATCCTAGACCAAGGCACACAATTGCGACGGTGCGCTAATAAAATTTGTTTATTCCAAGTCAATGCGGCCACTTCTTATCACACATTGAAGTAATACTGCATCGTTTTTGACTTCGTCTAGCACCTGAGAAATTTGTGTTCGACACTATGTTTGTTCAAAATTGAACAATTTTCGAACAAATATTGGTGACTCACATTTTATAAGTGAAACACTAGAAAAATTTTCGTAGCATGAGTCACCTTTTATGCCACCGCTATCAGATATTTCTGTGTCTGTGGTTCGACATTGCTTCAAAATAATTCCCTTCGCGTTTTCTACGATATCTTGGAATGATGTTGCGCTGTGGTATTCGTAACTTCATCATCTTCAACGTATTTACTGTCTTCTTCGAAACATTAACACCACTTATAAACTCCGTGTTACTCGTACCACACCTAGTAAAAGCAGTGTTTAAGAATTCTAAGTCTTTTCAGTACTTCATTCCGATTTTATATCAAAATTTAATACATGTTCTTCAGTCCTACGTGATAAATAGCCGCAGACCATATCGGAACACAGGTAACCACTTTGATAACTAACCATTGGTGGGCATATCCGAAAATTTTTTTTCCGAATATAATGCAGAATCATATCTGAACTGCAAAATATACTTCTACATCTGTTCTTGCCTTTGAGTAGATTCCTTAAGTGTCTTTGGAACAGTCTTCTGACTTACGCGTGTCATTTATCGCTGGTATTAATACAGTGATAGTCCTCAGTCTCATTACACGCAAAGGTGTTGACGCAAATCTGTGGATTGCTGCAGCCACATTCCATGCGTCCTTCGTTGGTTATTGGTACATTCTGTGTCTCATCAGCGAAGAAAACCTGCCTGAGGTGGCTAATATCGCGAGATTCTTGACTCAGTTAGTGTATCAAAAGTTTAAGCACCTAATACATAATCATTCAATGTGAGAGTAGTTTTCATGTGGCGGTTAGTATTTTTCAGAAACCGAATGTCTCAAACTGTCTCGAGTTACAGTAATTAACTGCTGCACGTCCAGTCACACGGATAAAGCCGTCAGCTTCAAACTCACATCAATTATGAATGTTACTGTAATTTCCCAGTGGGATATACAGTGTTCTGTTTAATTACTGACGGCTATATCACTGACCATTCTCCAGTCCCAGGTGTTGTCTATCCAGTAGTGAAAACCTCCGTGTTTTATTTCATTTCAGTATAACATGGCGACGGAAAGGTAGTAATGGTTGCACGAACCAATATGCTATGCAGTAAACAGTCTCTCTCTCTAAGGACCGCAGTATCGACACGACCATGAATTACAATCACCCGCCATATCATCATCTCCCATGAACTTTGCGATGCTTTCTACAAGTGACAGGAGCCTACTTCTTCAGAACAACAGCTTTAGCGTCTTCTTTGTGGAGTATGTGCAATTAAAAAGAACTAAATGCTCCTGTCACTATACTGAATCTTTTCTATATGCGACGAAGACTTTAACAATAATACCGAAGTGAAGAACAGTGGAATTTCATCAAGAACATCAGTGTGAAAATACAGAGACAAATGTAATATATTTAATTTCTACAGCCAGCTAGATAAGGGGGCGGAGGGGGGGGGGGGGTGAACGGGTGGAGTGACGACAGCCAGACAGTAATCAGTGTGAGAGGTGACAACGTTGCCGAGAGTTTTTTAATGGAGCCGTGTCCGATTTTTCCTATACTGAGCAAATCCACACATCTGAATGAACTTACTACACCCACCATCTGTATTCCAATAAGTGTACCTACTGTGTTGCATCAAGCAGCAATTTAACTATTCTTGGGCAGAGGCGTCCTCTTAGTATCCTGATTCCCTTAGTAAGATCTTCAATTAACTAAATCTTTAGTTCGTACTTAATAAGTTTTATTGGCTGAATATTTGAGTGTATGGTGGAGCTGGTAAGGGAGGATGGAGGAAGAATTAAGGGTTAGTACAGGTCAACGTGACAGTGAGAACTGGCGAGTTTTGCACACAATGTGTGTGTACATTAAGAGCCTAACACTACAGTACAAAACGATAGGTGCAATGATATAGTAATTGCTGGAATTTTAACTGCCGTATTAGTTAACTGACGACTCAATGACAGAGATACGGAGGTTAGAGATTATAAGTAGTCAGGAACATAAATATATCCAGTACGTACACCGTATCTCCAAAGTTTACAGAAATAGAGGCTATTACTATCACAAAACAGTTTGTCAAATAAACTCTTCCAAATAAAGTTCATTCAGGAACATCAGTAAATGTGGCGACAAGCAACTGAATGTCTCATGGTAATCTGATGCTGCTGGTTTAAAACGGAGTCTGTAAACACGATGGGTAGTAAACTTAATTTCATTATCTGTAACAGCAGATACAATGAGAAAACACAAAGGGTAGAGCAGTAGTCGTAAAATCCGTAGAGAATTTTGTCAAAACTGTCCACCTATTTCTACAGCAGGGGATATATTACCAATATTCTTCGAAGAGTCATGCTCAGCAGCATTCTGTCTTCGCAAAATTGTTAGTTTTCGACACACACAAATAACAATGAGCAGTGTCTCCATGGGCACTCCACCACTTACTTCAGGTTTCCGCCACTAGTCATTCCGCAGCAGCGGCTGAAAATCCTAAGAAGATGCTGGTGGAAATTAAAAAATGCAAGATGGCGCTTAGGGGAATTTAAAAAGGGCAAGGTGGTATGTTGGCGGAAAATTTTACAAACGCAAGACGGCGTACGTGGGAAATTTAAAAATGCAAGATGGCGGTGACAGGAAAGTTAGAAATCCAAGTTGTTGGAAATACTCTAGCTGTGATATGCACTCCATCTCACTACCACCTCCCTTTTTGACCTCCCCTTCCTTCTGCACACAATAACTGCATAGTCCTTTAGTATAGATTAAAATGGGGCAGCCATTCACAATGTAGCTGTCAGATTACTTAATCTTCAACCGAATCACTTATGTTCAAAGATATACAGTATATCCGGGTCGAAAAAGTACATATGCCTTTGGTGATGACAATAATGGTCAGCTGACTGGGTGACTACCATTACCCCTGCATACAATGGCTGGGGAAATGACAGTTGCAGACAACGTACCTTTGGCCGCACAGGTGCTGCTCTCTCCCTCTCTCCCGTCCCCCCCCCCCTCCCTCTCTCTCACCCTCCCTTTCCATCTTTTGCACACTCACACACACACACACACACACACACACACACACACACGGCATAACGTTCTTAGTCCATAAATAAAAATTATACGTACTGCCATAACAATTAAATACCATCTGGTTAATGATACACAACAGCACTTCCCTATCTCTATGCAGTACTTTAACGAAGCAACACCATTATAGTACATTACAGAGCACACAAAAAGGAAAAAGAAAATAAAAAACGTTAAAACAAATTGATACAAGTTTCAGTTTTTTTTTTTTTTTACATTTTCATATAATAAATCACAGTTAATCTTAACGAGATGATTTAGTGATTTGTAAGGTAGGATACCAGGGAACGAGAAGATAATATAATCCATTGGTTAAAATTAATCCCCCTATAACGAGTTACACAACACCAGATACCAAAATTCTGGTCGATTTCTAAACGCGACCAATGATCATGAGGAAAGTTATTTCTCTGCAAACTATTAAGTTCAAAGGAAGCCTAAAATATACCCGTATCATTAAGCATGCGTTAAATAAAGGCGGTGGTGACTCATTATTGAGAGATGTGACATCCGTACTGATATGGGAGAGCACGAAAATGCCCTTGACGTTCATAGCTGTAAGTATCGAAATGAATTTTTGGTGGAATTAATTTTCTTCCTAGCTTGCAAATTTGTGGGTAATAATTTACATGGTAATGAAATTATACCTGATGAAGCGAAAATTCGCAAACGATTGTTGCTCTAAGTTTACATGGGTTGTCGAAAACGATAAAGTGAAAGACTCAACTGCAAAATGGGAAGCAGCACATGAGAATATTCGCCTCTAGCCACATATATTGAGCACCAATAACAGCAGAACGAATTTTAAACAAATAGCTCTTCTCCAACGTAAATCTGAGGAAAATCACTTTCCTACCAACGACGATGGCCCACCAACGGCAGCCACATGAGTTTTAGGCAACAATCCACTTCTTTAGCATTAGCGCTGGAGTACTTCTCTTACAATCCACTGACGATAGCCCACCAACGGTAGTCCAAGGTTTTTTACCCAATAGTCCCACTTCTTCAGCACAAGCGTGGAGAAACTCCCCTTTACAAGAGGAAGGGACACTGGTCTCTCACAGTGCTCAATCTACAGTGGACATCAGAAGATCCTGAAGAAAATCCCAACGGAAGGGTCGAAACGTCGATCGTTTGAGGAGGAATGAAGCGGCGTAACATCCTAGAAGATATTAACTTCAATTCCTTCAGTTGAGAGATATTCACAAAAATCGTGTTCGCAGATTCAGAAATGGTTCATATATTTATTTCTAGCGATTTTGCAAACTGAGCTACACACATGGGATCTTGGGCTAAGATCGCTGTGGATACCATTCTATTTCAGAGAATAAACGAACATACAGGCGTAACTATAGTTCCAAAATAACGTGTGCACATGGGCATCCAACTCAGTGGACAATGTAAGGTGCCGCTCAGTGGAGTGTCTTTTTCCCACTCTCCCCCACGGGGAGGCAGTTAGCGACTCCTTGCAGCTGTTTTGACACTTGCGGTCCAACGGCTTGGCTAATCTTGTAACACTTTAGCAGTAGTGGTTAATTCTAGCATTAAATTGTGATTACTGTTGCAAAATATAATCTATGCAACAGGGAGATGCAGAGAGGCAACGTTTGCATTTCAGTTCCTTGAATATACACAATATTTGTTTTTGTCTCGTAAGAAATTTATTCATTATTAGATTGATAATTTTTGATGTTATGTACGTGCATGTGAAACGAAATTTCATTACAAGTTAGTACAATATTTACTGAGTTGGAACATTGCGCACTGTGTGTGTGTGTGTGTGTGTGTGTGTGTGTGTGTGTGTGTGTGTGTGTGCGTGTGTGTGCTTATACCAATGAAAGCCATTCAGAGGTAAATGCTTTCATCATGGTGTCAATTCGACATGGAAACATCATACTTCTCAAAACATCCAGCTCTTTTTACGCAGTTCCTCTGAAACTCACGTAATATGTGTGTTTTATGGCGATTTGCTCCCTCATTTTGAAACCCACTAAAATGCTACGCAGTTATAGATGGGGGAGAGTATGATGAGGGGGAAGGGACAGAAAGAGGTGGACGGTTTGGGCTGGACTACAAATCACAGATGGACGAGTCCCAGATTCTAGGATTTTTAGAATTCCTACTACCTCTGTCTTGATTCTTTTTAAATTTCTCGCCAATACTGTAAGTAGACTGTTTATGTTTTCTTATTGGCAACGTTACGTAGCGCTCTGTATGAATATCACTGGCTGTGCTGTGTGCAGTCTGTGGCTGGTTTGCATTGTTGTCTGCCATTGTAGTGTTGGGCAGCTGGATGTGAACAGCGCGTAGCGTTGCACAGTTGGAGGTGAGCCGCCAGCAGTGGTGGATGTGGGGAGAGAAATGGCGGAGTTTTGAAATTTGTAAGACTGGATGTCATGAACTGCCATGTATATTTTGATTTTTCAACACTATTAAGGTAAATACATTGTTTGTTCTCTATTAAAATCTTTCATTTGCTAACTATGCCTATCAGTAGTTAGTGCCTTCCGTAGTTTGAATCTTTTATTTAGCTGGCAGTAGTGGCGCTCGCTGTATTGCAGTCGTTCGAGTAACGAAGACTTTTGTGAGGTAAGTGATTTGTGAAAAGTATAGGTTAATGTTAGTCAGGGCCATTCATTTGTAGGGATTATTGAAAGTCAGATTGCGTTGCACTAAAAATATTGTGTGTCAGTATAAGGACAGTCATCTATAATTGTTCAATGGGGACGTTTCATATGGCCATCGTTCCAGGATACCTCACTGGAATCTTCTGATTTTTTTCTTGTAGTTTGTGTAATTAGTGTAACTATTATTTAGTGCTAGCGCGTAATTGTAGAGAGAATCCCCTTTGTAGTTGCAGTCTTTCATTGTTGTTGTGGCATGCATGTAGATTTGCACCAAGTATTTCGCAGCTGCGCTTGCAATTAACTAGAAATTATTTTCAGTGCTATGTTAATGTGTTTTCTTATTTTGCTCTTCAAATTGTGCTTCTCTGTGTTGTCGTGTGAAAAATTGTGACAATAATGGCGTGTGAAAAACGTAATACTAGGCTCCAAAGTAAACTGAGAAATGACAATGAAGACGAAAGCAGTGTGTTAGCGCCACTGTGTAATGAATTAACTAATGTTCAAACTAGTGATTTGGTAATTGTGCATAGGGAAATGGAGCGGGCGGCAAATAATGGCGTAGACAGTGAAACAATTAGTGAACAGGGAAGCATTATCGATCGATCGGTTGGCAATAGCTCGCCTCAGGAATCCGAAATGACAGGACACAATCTCGCAAATACTGCAGATTCAGGTTTTGGGTCCTCACCGTTTTCTCAAATAAGTCAAGACACATTTGCTGCTTGTCAAAATGTGAATGTTGCCGCTGCAAATTCACTGCTGAAAAGCACTGAGGAACATGTTTCAGACACCAGTGCATTGTTATTACAATTAATATAACAAATGGGACAAACACAGCAAAAGCTTCAAAAGTTAGGCACAATGGGACAAAATCTTCGAAAGTTAGACATAGTGGAACAAAATCAGAGACAAACACAGCAAAAGCTTCAAAAGTTAGACACAATGGAACAAAATCTTCGGAAGTTAGACACCACGCTTGAACAAACACATGAAGATTTTCAACCTATTTTTTCGCGACATGAAAATGCATTACAGAATCACGAAGCAACCATAAAAGAACTGCAAACTATTGTTCATGAAAATCATGAGACCTTGCAAGCTAAAATTGACTCAGTTGCATCTACCGATTCGGTTACGCAACTTGCAAAAACTCAGGAAAACTTGAAGGACTCAGTAGATACTCTGAAAATTGGTTCAGAAAGACACATGGAGGAAATTAGTTCATTATCAGAGAAAGTAGTTGAACTTTCGGATCAGCTAAATAATTTATCTACGAAGGTAGATGATAATCTGAATGATACAAAACTGATAGTCTTTAATGACACAGAAGAGTGCGAACAAATTAGGAAATTCAAACAAAATCAGAGTCAAATTAATACGCAACACCAAAGAGAAATCCGGGAAGTACAAGATCAGCTGACACAGGTAATGCAAGAATTACGTATTTCAGAGGACACTCGCGCCCCAATGCGGGAAGAGGGACATAGAAATACGGAACAGCCACAAAATAATAACAGAGCGCATTTCGGAAATTATGAAAGATATTTGCAAGGCGCACCGAATTTTGAAATGGAACCACCGAAACGACGTAACAATGACCGCTATGCGACTCGCCGACATGACGATTTTGACTATAAGCTGTTCATTGCTACATGTAAATTTAAAACATTTAAGAATTCAGGCAACGACATTCATCCACAAGCGTGGCTCCATCAATTCTCTCATTGTTTTCCTCCCAACTGGTCATTAGAGCACAGATTAGAATTTATGTGTGGCTATTTAGAGAATGAACCAGCTGTAAGAATGCGATCGGTCATTCACGATTGTCACAGTGAAGGAATATTTTACCATGCCTTCCTCTCAGCATATTGGTCTCAAGCTACACAAGACCGAGTAAAACATAGCATCATAATGATGAAACATTTTGAACAATCTGAATTTTCCAGTCTTGTGAAATATTTTGTAGACATGTTTCACAAGAATCAGTACCTTTCAAACACACACACTGCCCCTCAGAACTCATCCGCATTTGCTTAATCAAATTACCTGAACATTTACGACATATTATTTTGGCAGGACGTTGCAAAGACGACATAGAAGCTTTTCAGGGACTATTACAAGAATTAGAAATTGACACAGACAGTCGCAGGATGCGAAAACAGGAAAACAATCACTACAGGACTCATCCGTCACAATTCCGTGACGACAGAAACAATAACTGGACACGACAAGTCTATTCTTACAACGCAAATCGTAAACAAAACAGACACCACCCATATGACAACCACTGGCAGAGTAATAGTTACAGAGAAAGATCGCATTTCCGTAGTAATGAATATGACAAAGATAACCATAGAAACAGACAATATGGGAACGAAAATAATAATTATCAAGGGAGATAGAATAACTTCAGGGCCAACGGTCCACCACACAGTTACGACTCCGGGAGAAATTCTCCACCACATGAGCGACAAATAAGAAACTATGCAAACAACCGACTAAACGACAGACCTGAATTGCATCAGAATTGGCGAAATTCAAACAGGGCGGGGCCCTCTCGACAAGGTGAATTTGTAGAAGTTAGGTCTCCAAATCCCAATAATGACGCGCGCCGAACAGAGAGACAATAGGCAATGTCTCATACCGCACGCAGCCACAAAACGTACTTCTGAAACTGACGACGCAGCTGCCGTAGCTAGTAATTACGTAAAAGTGGAAGACATTAGGGACATCTTACTCCTGGAACACGACGTAAAACATAACAACATTGCATATCCTGTGATTCACATTACAGTAAATGACGTAAAAGTTACGGCAGTACTTGACTCTGGCAGTCCCATTTCAGTAATTAGTGAAACAGCCTTTAGCAAATGCAACAAATCGAACGATTGCCCTACACATCCGTTACGTGAGATTAAATTACAAGGTGCAATCTTTGGGAAAAGTGTAGATGTACGTCAACAAACCAACTTAGAATTCTTTTGTCAAAGCCACAGCTTCCCTACGAACTTTCTAATTGTTCCATTATTGTCGACGGAAATTATATTGGGAGTAAACTTTTTGAATGAATACAAAGGAATCTTAAACTTTCACAATGCTGAAATAAGTTTAAAGAAAGAAAGTAAGTCAATAGCTTTGAAATTAGGAGATTAGCTCTCAAACCATGACGAAGAAATTAATCGGCTTTACCTCCTATTAGACAACAGTTCGGAATTTTCGACGGAACTTGACACTAACAATCACTCTGCAAGTACTCACAGGGATGATATCGACAGCGCACTTGATACTAATGAGTTAATTCAGAATAAAATTCAACCAATTGAGAATTGTAATGACAGTGATAGGCAAGACCTTTTTGAGAGATTCCACAGTTTTTACTCAAAAAACAGGAACAATCAAGGGATTTCAATACCAATTTCGTGTTCGTGAGCACACAAAATTTTGTGTTAGACCATATATAATTCCCGCACATTATAGGGACCGTGTTAGAACAGAAATATAATCTATGCTTGACGAGGGCATTATTGAGCCTGCAGTAAGCTCATACAATAATCCATTACATGTTGTTGAGAAGAAAAATGGATCGATCAGGCTTGTCTTAGATTCGAGACAAATCAATACTATCATCATTCCTGAAACAGACAGGCCGCAAACGTTAGAAGAAATTCTTCAAAATTTTAATGGTGTAGAAGTGTTGTCTTCTATTGCTCTCAGATCCAGCTTTTATCAGATCGAACTTCATCCAGAATGTAGAAAATACACAGCTTTCATTTGTTTCGGCGTTTGTTATCAGTTTCGGAAACTTCCTTTTGGTTTGAACATTTCTTCGGCAGCTTTCATTCGCGGGCTAAATTCCATATTACCTGAGTCTTAAAACGTCACATCACCTTATTTGTGGACAATATTCTGATAGCAGAAGCCTCATGGGAACAACATAATCGCATCCTCAACAGTTTGTTACGTATTTTTGCAGAATCTGGAATTACAGTTAACTTGGAAAAGTCTGAATTCGGTTGGACAAAGGTGACGTTTTTGGGACATATTATTTCTTCTGAAGGCATTCAGCCTGATCCTGAAAAGTTAGAAGCAATTAGAGCCATTCCAGTTCCATCCACAAAAAAAAACCAGCCCACAGTTTTCTAGGTCTCGTAAATTTTTACCGTCGTTTTCTGAATATGCAAATTCCAGTTACACCAAAACTTTGTTGTCTCACTGGAAAAAATACTATTTGGAACTGGGACGAACAAGCACAGTTGGAATTCAATTCTTTGAAAGAATGGCTACTTAACGCGCCAATACTAGCTCATCCAGATCTGTCACAAGATTTCTGCCTTAGCACAGGTTCTTTTAAAGTCGGTCTTGGTGCCCATTTATTTCAAGAAGCCACAGAAAATGACACTACTGCTCAGAAAACCATTGCTTTTGCTAGCCGAGTGCTAACAAAATCTGAAAAAAATTATTCCGTTACTGAATTAGAAGCTTTAGCTATCGTTTGGGCATTTAAGAAATTCCGTTTCTTTCTTTCTGTTAAGCACGTAAAAGTATACAGTGATCATCGTGCATTACTATTTCTTATGTCTTCAAAATTAAATCATGGCAGGTTAAAACGTTGGGCATTTTTCTGCAAGAATTCCACTTCACAACAGTTAACATTCCCGGCAAGGAGAACATTGTTGCGGGCGCACTGTCACGCGCACCGGCTGGGCTTGAGAAAAGTAACACAGAAGGCAACCTCGAGAAAAATTTCAGTGTTCTTTACATTCAGAAAGTCGCCTTTGAAATCTTCATCACCACATCTTTAAAGTACATTGCTCATGAACAAGATAAAGATCCGATTTGGAAAGACATCAAAAGTAAATGGCATGAAAAGACCCACACCCAGATTCGGCATTATTACCTGGTTAGAAACAACACACTCTTCAAACGCTGCACTGTTGATGACAACCTATGGGTACTTTGCATTCCAGACGATTTTGTTAATAGGCTCATTTGGTACATTCATTTCAGCTAGGTACATTTTGGTCCACGGAAATGTTATCATATTCTTCGAACGACTTGTCATTTTAACAATATGGAAAGGAGAATTCGAAGAGTCTTGTCTATTTGTAAACTTTGTCAAAAGGCGAAACCATCTACTACCTCACATCGTGCTCCGTTGTTTCCTATTATTCCTTCTAAATTAAAAGAATTTCCTGCTGTTGATCTCTTGGGACCCCTTGTCAGAACATCGAATGGATTTTCGTACATTCTAGTCGCTGTTGAACTTACTTCAGAATTTGTTTCTTTCACTCCGTTACGTAAAGTCACTAGACGGTCTGTATCGAACGCCTTTGTTAAAAATTTCTTACGTGAAGTTGGCCACGTTGCTAAAGTCATTTCAGATAACGGGCCGCAATTGAGATCTGCTGTTTGGTCACGCATGCTTCGGAATCATAAAATCAAACCTGTTTTTATTTCATTGTACTCACCACATTGTAACCCGTCTGAACGGATTATGAAAGAAATCAATAAGCTTTGCAGACTTTATTGTCACAAAAAACATCAGCATTGGGACAGATATTTACACTTATTTCAAAATGTGCTGAATGAAATGTCTCATGATTCCACTGCTTTACCCCCTACTCTTGTACTGAAGAATGAAGAACCATTGAACAGAATCAGAGAGCTTGTACCTTTCCCGAATACACGTAAACTTCGACACAAACACATAATTGATTTGGCTCTTAAAAATATAAAATGTGCAGCAGACAAAAGGAGAAAACTACACGGTAAAGGAAATGCAAAGAAATTATATATTGGTCAGAAAGTTCTCATTAAAGCTCATTCATTGTCACATAAGAAGAAACACTTGAGTCACAAATTCTTTCTAGTTTACAATGGACCTTACAGAATCCGACGTATACCACATGATTATTGCGTTGAAGCTGAAACTCTGTGTACTAGGAAGAGTAAAGGTTTACAACACATTTCACATGCAAAACCGTTTATTGAAAGATAATCTGCTTTTCAACTTTGTCTTTGCCATAAAACTTTTCACTTCACATTTCTAGTATGCATTGTCAGACTTAGAAACTGTTAACATGCAACAATGTTTGAGGTTAAATATCCAATCAAGAACCAAGAGACCTTATTTAAACAGAAATTACGAATGCATTGTTATAGTGGACAGACGTCACAGTGTTATTGTGTGTGTACATTCTTGCTTGTTAGCTGCACGATTACATAACGACTATAAGGCCTACATACATAGAACATATACTGGTACTGCTAATGAGATTTTAATGCAACATTTTGGTTTATTTGAAAATACATTCTGGATTTAAAGTACTTTCTGTGAGATACCAGATGACACAGTGGTTAGTTTATGTGATAGCTACACGATTTTATCACGATGCTACTAATGAGTGACAATTTACAATGTTGCTTTTGCAGTATTTCTGTTTTATATCTGCACAGTTTTCTGTATTATTCTGGAAAGTGAAACATGTTTTAGTAGTAACTTTTGTGGTATAGCTACAATGAGACTGCCTTTTCCATAGCACAACAATACATTACAGCACAGTACTTTCTTCATCACAGCAATAAGCGTAATAACTAAGATATCTATACGGAAAGCATTTCACTTTTGTTTATCATGAGGTAAGTACATTGGCTTCTGCAGATCTTAGCTTTCGGAGGACAATAACTACAACACTTCCACAGAGATTATCTTACAGCAAGACGCACATTTAGCGCTACAGGACACGTATTTGAGTGATTAATTTTGTACTTAAATCATTTTTTTAAAGATATTTGAAGTACAATGATACAAAGGTTTTCCGTGATACGTTTCATTCCTTTGTTATAATCTGTAACACCTGAGGGTATAATTACATTAATCCTAAGGGGGGTACACGCTTACTTTGTGTACCACGTGTTTGGCAAGCACAAGGAGCCCTAGCTAATATGGTATTTGCTTATACAACTTTACACATCGGTACCGTATTTCTCTAACACATAAATTACACAGCTATCTGATCATTTAACTGGATGAGAAAAACATTTATTTTACTACATCTGTGACAGATGTTTACATAATTACACAGTTGGATAACTTCACACTTATGAAATTGTATTTTGTCTCTACTTTGTGAAGTGTTCATATTTTTTCAGAGCCTTTGTGATACTATGAGAGCTTTGAATGATATATTTGATATGGGATCATGATTTTTATAGTACGTTTTAGGTAGATGACACTATTTAAATTAGCAGAGAATTTTTTTTAGGCTTTGAAATTATTGCAGAAAGCTACGACGTTTTTGAGATTTGACTGAGGTGTTATGATGTTATTTTTACGATGACGATGTGTATTATGCCGGTGAGGTACGTTTATGAACAATAAGCTGATGCTATATGAGAAATTTGGTTATGCTACATTTTTATTATGATGAAATTTTGAAGAAGTGTCGACGAATATGTATATGTGTAATAAGGTATGGAATAATGAGTAGTGGTTAGGGAATCTGACTTGTGAAAAAGGATGTTGGAAACCAAGAATCGTACTTTAAGAGTTATGAAATGTGTGTATATGCGTAATGTATCACAATGCCGGCAAAAAGTTTTGGACGGTGCTATATTTTTAGAATTTTGTTTCTACACATTCTTAACGTAAATTCTCGACCTCTGAAATTTTTTTTATGTGAGACTGTCACTGTAGCGCAAACTGCTGTCGTAAATATTTCGGTAAGGAAGCTAAGTGACCCAGGTGGCGCCCAGATGTGCCAGTCGCCTGGAGAAAAAGCCATTAGTGTGTGCCTTTCAGAGGCACAGGTGGAGAAAAAAAGGAGGTCATTATCCTCGCTATTGACATTCCTTTGTAGAAAGCATTGCAAATACGACACGCTCATTACTTGGAAAGATACTTACATCTGCACACCTGATTATGATAAGCGTCTTTCTACGAGAGTTGAGAGAATTTCTACTAACTTATGAAATGTCACATGACTATAGAATGATATTTTATGCTTTTCTTTTCATAGTTGCTTATTTCATTTGATATCTAGTTTCCAGCTGTGTTGCAGAATTGGTTTTACAAAATAAACTTAAATGCATTTGCTAATGTGAACACTTTCTGCCAACAGATCTATTAAATAATTATTTTATGATCCACATTCCTCGAAAAAGGAGCTCTTGGAATGGAAAGAACAATAAGAAGGGACTAATAACAGTAAATGCATATATAATTTTCTTTTCAAGTACTTGGTAATTTTTTTGTAGAATTAGTTTTTGTGGTGCACCATTTTGATTATGTAGACATTAAGATGTGATTATACATTTCCCTTATCTACATTGTTGTCTTTAGTGTGCTATTTTTTCTGCTTGAGCTTTGTCATGTTTAGGTATAAGTTATTTCATTTGCTGCTGCTGTTTGCCAGGCATAATGTTACTGAATTTGACTTGTATTACTCTGTTAAGCAAGTTTTACTACGGATTTATTTTTCTTGTTTGCTGCACATTGCCTTATATTAGTTGTAATGTTGCAATTGCTTTGCTAATTTATATATACTGCAGCTTGGTTTGCCAATTTGAATTTTTTGCCATTGCTGTTTGTTGTAATTGTTTTGTGCTGCTGCATTGCCTCGTCCCTTAGTTTAGCATCTGAGGTCAGTAGATTTAAGTTAACTTAAGAGGGGGTAGACTATATAAGAAACTAACTGTGATGAATTGGAAGAAATGCATTGAGAAGCTATAAGAAAATGGTTTCGCCAAAAAAGTAGTGCACAATGGAGAAAAACTATTTTTGAAAGAGGATGTGAACAGAATACAGAAAGCATACTTGGATAGGATTTTTTTTGATGGAAACAAATGTTGAAATAAGAGGAAAGATCTACAGAATGAAGTTTTGGGTTGGACTGCAGTACCAAATGTCACCCTGAAAACAAACCCTGTCCTGTCCTTTTGTATTATTCTGTTATGTGTTTGTATACCCTTGTGTATTTGTGTTCGTCCTGTCTTCATGTGATTATCTGATAAGACTTATGTTGTAGAATTTTTCTAATACTCAGCTGCATTCACTATCATGAGGAATACTGTTATCCTTAAACATAATTTGCATTTATATATTTGTTATTTACTTTGTAAAGATGTTTAGACATTATTTATTCTATTTTGTTGGAAGTCGACATGTTAAGAAACGTGGCTGTTGTACTTCAGGTTTATAATTTATATAAAAAACAGCTACCAGCCACATGTATGGTTTAAAAAGGTTTATTATCTTCAGACCATGAACGGTTTCGGATTTTTCTTTACAAATCCATCTTAAGATGGCAGATTACAAGCATTCTTAGTTGGACCTAGTTTTGTTTGTGTTATTCGTTTGCTGTACTGGGAAAGAACAGAAATACTTTTGTTGTCATATCGGTAATGGTATTTTTACGAAAGATTTACTTCTTTTACAAAATCTAATTGCTCAGGAAATGGTTTTTATAAACATTAGTAAACTTGCAGGTTAGTGTACTTACGAGCTGTGTAGTTCTGCTTGACGCAATATTCGTGCGTTTATGTTTTCGAACGCAAGCTTAATACACTTTTCAATATGCACTATGTGAGTGCTATTCCAATCAATGGACGTCACTTTATTCTGTTTTGTTTTTATGCTCATGTGTGAAGTTGATGTTTAAAATTTATTCTGATCTTTTATGTATGTACTTATGTCATAATTCTTGTAACACCGATGTACATGTTTATTTCTATTCTTTTGTAAATCCTGTTTTACTACAAACGTTATCTGTATTGTTATGTTCTTTAACGATGTATTTTGTACCTATGTTATTGTATTCTCATGTTGTAAATTTATAATTGTATAGACACCAGTTCTTCAAATTAAGTTACATTTCACTGCACACATTTCTGTTGGTCATAGCAATGCACAATGTGTGAGAAGATGGGACTGTTAGTGTTTGCACGTGTGTTAATAATTCAGCAAGGGACTGGATAACAGCATTGCTGGTTCTAAGGACATTTTTAAAAAAATCTTCGTGAGTGCACAAGTGGTGGTTTATGGACTTGCTATATTGTCCGCAAGACTCTACAATGGTGATTGTGCACCTGCACAGTCACAACAGATGGCTGCTGGCCATCTCTACACGGACTACAGTGGGTCTGCATCTTTGATGACCCACCAATACCATTATTTCTAGAAGGACTACAGTGGGTCGACACCTTTGCTGACTCACCAGTACCATTATTTCTACAAGGAGTGCAGTGGGTCTTCACCTCTGGTGGCCCACCAATACCATACTCTCTACCAAGACTATACTGGGTCTGCTCTGTGATGACCTACCTACCAATATTCTTCAAAACGTCGAATGACTCTGCTGTGGGTTTTCTCTGTTGTTGCCCATTACCTGTCTGCATGTCGAGAGTCAGCACTCTCTTTCTGTTGGAAGGACAACATTGCTTCTTCTAGACTGCATGGAAATCCACTACTTCCTTGTGCATTTTCTTTTACTGCTCAGCCTTTGAGAAAAACATTGCAATTTTACTGTGATGAATGATCAGGACTGTCTTTATGGACTGTGGGAAAATTTTAGCTTTTGACCAACTTTGTGTCAATAAGTGTGTGCATTTGATATCTTTGTTATTGTAATTATGAAAAATTTTATCAAATCATTATTGTCCACTGCCCAAAACAATTTGTAAAATTTTTTGTGGGGAGCATGGGGGCTATGTAAGTAGACTGTTTATGTTTTCTTATTGGCAACATTACATAGTGCTCTGTATGATAATCACTGGCTGTGCTGTGTGCAGTCTGTGGCTAGTTTGCATTGTTGTCTGCCATTGTAGTGTTGGGCAGCTGGATGTGAACAGCGCGTAGCGTTGCACAGTTGGAGGTGAGCCACCAGCAGTGGTGGATGTGGGGAGATAAATTGCGGAGTTTTGAAATTTGTAAGACTGGATGTCATGAACTGCTATGTATATTATGACTTTTCAACACTATTAAGGTAAATACATTGTTTGTTCTCTATTAAAATCTTTGGTTTGCTAACTATGCCTATCAGTAGTTTGTGCCTTCCGTAGTTTGAATCTTTTATTTAGCTGACAGTAGTGGCGTTCGCTGTATTGCAGTAGTTCGAGTAACGAAGATTTTTGTGAGGTAAGTGATTTGTGAAAGGTATAGGTTAATGTTAGTCAGGGCCATTCATTTGTAGGGATTATTGAAATTCAGATTGCGTTGCGCAAAAAATATTGTGTCAGTTTAAGGACAGTCATGTATAATTGTTCAAAGGGGATGTTTCAATACCATCATTCAATTTTAAAATTTCCTACCTGTCAACATCTTGTTTTTCTGACTTTCTGACCAGCGCTATCTTCGATTGTTATTCGACTGAAGCAGCATCTAGAGGCAAAAAAGGGTACTATCTGCTGGCGTGCCATTGATGAGCTGCTCACATCTTATTATAATTACCATATTTCCTCACATTGACGTCTTCTGCTCTATGGGAACATAAAAGATAATATTAACGCAAGCTGTGAGAACAATGTAGTGTTTACTTAAAGACATCTTGAAGGTTCTAATGCAGGGAGCCACAATTCCTAACTACAGTTTCATGATAAATGAAATTTTTCATTAAAAACTGTTACTCTCTGAAACACCAAATCCTTGAATGCCATGCGCTCCGCTTCCCCTTCCATATCCGCCTTGCTTCCCCCACACAGCTCCTGTATGAACTGATCGCCTTCCCCCACCTCCTCCTGTTTCTCCAACATCTCCGCATCCTTTACATCATCTACAGGCTTGATCACCCCCCACCCCCACCCACTGGTTTTCGCCTTCCTCTCCACCCCCCGCTCGTTGCTGTGCCTCTATCGCTGTATGTCTCCCTCTCTCCACCTCCACATCCCCCATCTCCTTCATCAGGGCAATTTCCAGCGCTTCCCCCTCCCGGATGATGAACTTCGCGGTGACATCTACCCTTCCTTCCAACTATAACCTGGTCTTGTTCCCCCCCCCTTCCCCAGGGCCAACTGTTTCCTCTCCTCTCCTTCTCCCAGAGCGGATTTTCCTCCTCCACCCCACTCCCTGAGACCCTGCACCCCATACTTGCCTCTTTCCTTCCCACCTCTCTACCTACCTTCTTCAGCGCACCCCCCACTCATCTCCCCCCTCTCTTCCCCTCCCTCCTCCCTCCCTTCTTCCGATCTCCCTCATCTCCTTGCATCTGCAGATCCTCTGTTTTGATCATCATCAGTGTGCCATGTCAGTGTTGTTTTTAGTGCTGTTTCTCCTGTGGGTCATGAGGTGTTATTTTAACTGTATACTGTCTTGAGGTTCGCTGTCAGTGTTTGTTATGTGCTACGCCATCCGTTGATACTTTTTATGCTCCGGTCATGCTCTGCCTTGTCTTCTTTTAATTGCCAAAGTGTGTGGCTTTATGTGTGCACTACTTTTTTACAGTTTTTATCTCTATTTTACAGTCGCCCCTATTTTCGTCTATTGCCTTCCATGATGTTCCCCCTTTCCTATATCAATGTTCACCATATTCTCTCCTTTGTATATTTTTCACTGTCTTCTATTGTTTGTTCTATGTCTCTTGGCTGATGAGCAGCGCATATGCTGCTGCCAGCCCACCCCGATGGGGAGCTGAAATACAATAAAGAAAAAAAAAAGCTCTGAAACAACAGTAATTCGATAGGTGCTACATAGGAAGATAAATTATCTCTCAATATGATTCAGAAATACGTTTCATATACAATCAATAACGCCTCATCATTTGCTATTAATATAAAGTGCCGGATAGATAGCAGAGAAATTCTGAATTTGCGCTGAAATCGTTCCTCCTGCCCAACGTCTGTTGTATAGACAAGTCGTCCGTAGCATATGTAATACGGAAGACAGCATGTTAACTTCTATTGTTCAATTTAAGTAATCGTCACTATCAGTGTCAGTTGTGTCAATCACTAGTACGTCACCGATGTTTTTTTTTTTTATGGATAACTTTTTCAGTTGCTAAATGGATCACTGTTTAACTTCACGACTGGTTTCCGCTTTTTTTCTGAAGCGATTTTCTAGCGGAATTTGAAATTGACACTGAAAATGTTGCCGAACGAAGTACAAAATTATAAAGAGAATATTTAAATAATTTTTCTCATAGGATTGTAAGAATATCGATATGAAAAAGCATTATGTTTACATATGCAAAGCGTATGTTTAGAAAAAAGTGAAATATAGGCTAGATCGTGCTGTGCCGTATTTAAGTCAAACGATAAAGAAAGTGGAAGTCTTGTAGACTGAAAAGAGATGTGTTCAATAACATCGTAGGAAAGTGGGCGTGACGTGATTATGAAACACCTACATTTTGAAAAATAAAATATTGCCATTGAACTGACTTGTTCAACATAAGTTCGACGGAAATGGTGCTAGTAAGCTATGAAAAACAGAATTAATAACCTAATCAATTTCACCATTAGACAATAATCCAAAGTGGACAGTATTTCATCAGAAGTATGTTTATCGACATCTTTGTGATGCAGTCCAAGGTAAAGTTCATTCATATAATGTAGCAAACTTGCTTGACCCTGAGGTTCTCAGTTCTGTAATCAGTTCTCTACGTTTCCTTTTGGTATAGATTTTGATAAATGTATTCATATCATGTTTGTGAACACAGTTTCTTTTCTTAAATATGAGAAAATTGCATCACTCATTCCATTACTTCTTTCTATCGTCGGATAAATAAATCGGAAGAGTTATTTATAAAGTTGTGCTGAAATTTTCGACTAGCAGCTGTCAAAGGATAATGAAGACCACATACAAACAAATGAGTTAAGAATTTTATATTTAAGATGTATAGTACATTGTCTGTCTTACTGTTCTACTGTCATATACTTCCGTCATAATAACGCAATTTTTACCAGTAAGATTTACGTTCTAAATATTTACAACTATTTAAAACAAGTCGGTGGCATATTAATTATTTCGTTCTTAACTTTACCATTAGAGTTTTCGACATTTCAGTTGGTGTAATGATGGCATCCCTCGCTTACCTAACACACACAGCTGTCTGCACAGTGTGCTCTACCTATTATAATCTTCGAATGTCTCCATCCCCTCCCCTTACACTGTCAAGCTAAGGTTTACGAAATGCTGTCACAGATGTTCCGCAATTCCGTCATTTTTATTGAGTTTCGTCTGCCTACCACGTATCTTTTTTGGTGTTATTAACGTAACAGTTCTTGCACTTTTCCTAGATAGTCTTTCTGTCACACAAAGGACATAGTCTTAAAAGAACGTGGCTATTCAGTTGCAGATGTACTCAAAGCTTGCAACAATGAAAAATGTCACCTTCGACGTATTGAGCTAATTTTTTTTTTTTTTTTTTTTTTTTTTTTTTTTTTTTTTTTTTTTCAGATGGCAAGTTCCAAATCTTCTCCACAGCCTGCTGCCATCCTCGCCCTCCTCTCCTGTCCAAACATTTTCCACTCACTGCCACTTCAACACTTCAAGGCCGTTTTCTTCTTCATTGTGTCTTTCCTTAATTGTTCAAGTGTCATATTCATCTGCCTTTAAAGCAAAATCATTCACTTCTTGCTTCTGCAGTCGTTCACCTACCCAGTGCTCGGAATTATTTTACGTAAATAGTCAATGAAATAATGAAATACTGTATTATATTTGTGGTCAAACTTATTGGTATCGTTCAACATTGTATCCATCTTGTGCAAAACGAGTAGCAATGTCCACATTGAAAAATAACTAGATACAACAATTTAACTTCCTTTACACTTTCTAGAGTGATAGATAGAAGGGTCATAACTGGACTAAGAGTTCATATTTACATTCAATTTGATACAGCCACTCTGTCAAAATTTATTTAATGCATTAGTAGTTATGGTACCTTTCACGTATCACATATAAAAATGCTATGCCTGAAATAACAACATCCAGTTGCAGTGACAAATAATTCTTCGATTATATCTCTTAACGATAGGAAATTCATTTGGAAATAAAAAGTTATTATTCCTATGTTACGTAACTTATGAGAGCAGCGTGGTCGAGTAGTAATAAGACTTAGAGTAAATCCTTTGCCATTATTTTCGAGATTTGCTTAATAGCTGTATACTCGGGTTAGGAATTTAAAGAAGTTTTCTGAAATATCCTTCTGTCTACATGTAGACAGCTGGAAAAATCCACAGGAGTACAACGTAATGTCTTTCTTTTGTATGCTAATTCGGAAAGCACAGCTATCACGCTTTCGCACTAACTTTTATTGTCAGATACTTCTTACCGGGAAGGGATTTAATTCAGTTACTTCGGCCTTCGGAGACAGGGAGAGAGAGAGACCGTAAAATTTTCCCGCCGGCTGCATATTGCATTAGCAGGCGTGCGAAGCCAGACTAAGAAGAACAACTTCTGCAACAGCACTGTGGGAAATCTGGCGTGCGGCGAAGAAGTAAGGCCGGGGGCGGAGTAAGGGGGGCGTGGCTAGGCTGGCCTTGCAGGCCATGCCTCCGCCCGCACGGCCCCTCATGAATAATTGCAGCGGCGGACCGGGGGTGGCAAGGGGGTGGCAGTGCCTCGTGGGCCGGCATGGGCGTCGCAGCGGGCGGCAGCGGCGGCGGGCGCTACCAGGTGAGACCGTGTGGTCTGCCTGCTCTCTGCTTCTGCGTCACCTTTCCTCCAGACGAGCAGTGCAGGGTGCACAGAGGATGGCTCTTAGGGTGGCCTTAGTCACAGGCCAAAGTGACGGAATATTTCCTTGTTACATCGCCATTCAGATCGTTTGCCAAATATGCCATGTAGCATTGCAGAACAAGAGTGGTGGAATAAAGATCATCTTAATCGACAGGCAGTGGAGGTGAGGGTCACGTGTCTAGAATTTGTAAGGGCAAGCAAGTGAAAACGAAACCGATGGAAGAAAAGTAAGTAAACTGTCAATTATTTCAAAAATAATCGCCACAACCTACAACATATTCTTTATCCGCTGTGAAACAAGACGGTCAATCCCTTCACGGAAAAATGTTTGTGGTTGCCCAGCGAATCATGATTGTACTCAGGAATGCACATCTTCGCGGTGGGAGCCCCACTTGTTTCCAAGATTGTTTCGACTACATTACAAAACTTTCGTTGGGAAACAATTACACTTCCTCCATACAATCCAGACCTTCCCTATGCGATTTTTATATTTTTGGAGCCAGGAGAAAAGGCTTTCATGGTGTCGATTTGCTTCGGACGAGGAGGTGCAATCCTGGGTATAATAACGAGACTTTAACATACAGAGTATAGACTGCGAAGTCTATGGATTCATTCCAGGGGATGCAGAGAGAGAGTCATACGAAGTACTTTTGAACACGTCTTCCGAGAACGGTCTTGAGGAGGTAGCTCGGTAGCCCACACGCCAAGGAAATATACCTTGTAGTTACAAACAGCCGGACTTTATCGATGACGTCTGTGTACAAACGGAGATTAGTCATCATGGTGTCATCACGGCCACCATGGTTACAAAAGTTAATTAATCAGTCAAGAAGATTAAGTGAGTATTACTGCTACAAAGAGTGAATAAGCACGTTAAGCATCTCACTTAGACAAATGAATATCAGTCGTTTAGTTCCAGTATACTGGACATAGAGGAACAGTTTAATGACGCTGTAAATCGTGCTCTGAACAAGTATGTGCCCTGTTAGTGCATTAAGGACGGAAAAGATCCACCGTGGCTTAGGAACGAAATTCTAAAAATGCTTTAGACGCAAAGGCTGTAGTACTCTCGGTTGGAAAGAGAACGCGCAAATGACAACAGGCAAAGTGTAGCACAGATTCGTGCGTCTGTAAAGAAGCACACAACAGGTACCACCGTCATACCTTACCAAAACATCTGCTAGAGAACAAGTCAAAATTCTGGACCTATGTAAAATCGCTGAGCGGATCTAAGGGCTCCACACAGACACTCATTAACCAGTCTGGTGTGGCAGCTGAAGACGGCGCGTACGAAATCGTAGAAACATAACGTCGTTTGACCATCGCACAGAGTCCCATTTGGATGAGAAAGTATTAAGCATCCATGGCGAAGAAAATACCTCAAAGAGTTCAAAACAAGTATGTCGACTGTTCTGGATCGAATACCATTTCGGTTTGACAAAGAGTACTCTAAAGCACTGGCCCCTTACTTAGCTTGTAATCGTGAATCTCTCGTCCAGTGAAAAGTTCCACGCGGCTTGAATAAAGCGGAGGTGACTCTGAAACATCGCCTTAGAAAATTAATGAATTACCGTGCTGATAAACCTCTTACGTTATTTGATTTTCAAACAGCTGAGCAAAACTGAACGTACTCAGACATTTCTCTCTTTACTTATTCTGATCAACACTAAACCGACACACAATTTTATTTTAGAGCAACGCAATCTGACTTTCAATAATCCCTACTAACGAATGGCCCTGACTAACAATGACCTATACCTTTCATGAATCACTTACCTCACAAAAATCTTCGTTACTCGAACAACTGCAACACAGCAAGCGCTAGTACTGCCAGCTAAATAAAAGATTCTAACTACTGAAGGCACCAACTACTGATAGGCATAGTTAGCAAATTAAAGATTTTGATTGAGAACAAACAATGGCCCGCATCTCGTGGTCGTGCGGTAGCGTTCGCGCTTCCCACGCCCGGGTTCCCGGGTTCGATTCCTGGCGGGGTCAGGGATTTTCTCTGCCTCGTGATGGCTAGGTGTTGTGTGATGTCCTTAGGTTGGTTAGGTTTAAGTAGTTCTAAGTTCTAGGGGACTGATGACCATTGATGTTATGTCCCATAGTGCTCAGAGCCATTTGAACAAACAATGTATTTACCTTAATAATATTCAAAAGTTATCATATATATATATATATATATATATATATATATATATATATATATATATATATATATAGAGAGAGAGAGAGAGAGAGAGAGAGAGAGAGAGAGAGAGAGAGAGATCATGATATACAGTATTACAAATTTACTCTTTCTGATGTACACACGTGCAGATTGTCTGCTCTCAAAATTCTGCCATCTCTTTCCCCAAATCCACCACTGCTGGCGGCTCACCTCTAACTGCGCAACGCTACACGCTGTTCACATCCAACTGCCCAACACTACAATAGCAAAAATTCCAACAATGCAAACACAGACTGCACACACCACAGTCAGTGATTTTCATACAGAGCGCTACGTGGCGTTACCAACATAAAAACCTAAAGAGCCTACTTACAACTCATGTACATAAGAAGAGTGAAGAAAATAGGACCAGGCCAAATTATAGACAAATATCCTTAGCATTGGTTTACTGGAGAATTCTAGAACATATTCTGAGTTCGAAAATAAAAAATTTCCTATAAACCGAAAAGTTCATGTCCACGAATCGGCACGGATTTAGAAAGCATTCCTAGTGTGACCTTCTGCTTGCACTTTATTCACACGATATACTGCGCACTATGGATGAAGGGTAACAGGCAGATTCCATATTTGTAGATTTCTGAAATGCATTTGATGCAGTACGCCGCTTTCCACTTGTAACGATGACGTGAGCATACTGAATAGTTTCCAGAAATCTGAGTTGCTCATGGGCTTTTTAACTAATAGAGCCCAGTTGTTGTCCTCGACGGAGAGTGTTCATCAGAGACAGATGCGTCGTCAGGAGTGACCCAGGAAAGTGTGATAGGACCCTTATTATTTTCTATATACATAAATTTTTTGACAGACAGGGTGGGCAGTAATCTGCTGTTGATCGATGAAGATTCTGTGGCGTACGGAAAGCTGTCGAAGATGAGTTACCGTAGGATGATACAGATGACGTGTACAAAATTTGAACTTGGTGTGACGAACGGTAGCTAGCTCTAAAAGTAAAAAAAAAAATGTATGTTAATGAGAATCAGTAGGACAAACAAACCCGTAATGTTCGCATAAAGCATTAGTAGTTGCGTGCTTGACGGACACACACGCCGTTTTAATATCTGGAAGTAACCCTGCAAAGCGATAAAAAATGGAATGAGCATGTGAGGATTCTGCTTGGCAAGGCGAATGTTCGACTTCGGTTGATGGAGAGCGTTTTTGGAAAGTGTATTTCATCTATAAAGGTGACCGCATATAGGACACCGTGCGAGCTGTTCTTGAGTACAAGTCTAATGTTTGGGGTCCTAACCAGATATGATTTAGGGAAAACATATAAGTGATTCAATAGGGGGCTGTTAGATTTGCTGCCGGTTCGTTCGAACTACACACAGGTGTTTCGGAGATGCTCCAGGAACTCAAAAGTGAAGGCGACGTGCTTTTCGAGGAACACTACCGAGAAAATTTGGAGAACCAGCATTTGAAGCTGACATCAAATCCATTCTACTGCCGGCAAGATGCTTTTCTTCTAAGGACAACCAAGGTAATATAAGAGAAATCAGGGCCAATGCGAGTGGAATAGGAAACTATAGGAATCCTAGTATTACAGGGTGAAGCGCCAAAGAAACTGGCGTATACATGCGTACTCAAACACAGAGTCCGCAGCTCGTGGTCGTGCGGTAGCGTTCTCGCTTCCCACGCCCGGGTTCGATTCCCGGCGGGATCAGGGATTTTCTCTGCCTCGTGATGACTGGGTGTTGTGTGATGTCCTTAGGTTAGTTAGGTTTAAGTAGTTCTAAGTTCTAGGGGACTGATGACCATAGATGTTACGTCCCATATTGCTCTGAGCCATTTGAACCAATCAAATATAGAGGGATGTAAACAAGCAGAATATGGCGGTGCGATCGGCAACGGCTATATAAGAAAAGCGTCCGGCGCAGTTGTCAGATCGGTTACTGCTGCTACAATGACAGTTTATCAAGATTTAGATGAGTTTGAACGTGATGTCATCGTCGGCGCACGAGCGAAGGGACACAGCATCTCCGAGGTAGCAATGAAGTGGGGAGTTTCTCGTACGACCAAGTCACGAGTGTACCGTCAATATTAGGAATCGGGCAAAACATCAAATCTCCGACGTCGCTGAGGCCGGAAACTGGTCCTGCAGGAACGGAACCAACAATGACTCAAGAGAATCGTTCAACGTGACAGAAGTGCAATGCTCCCGCAAATTGCCGCAGATTCAAATGCCGGGCCAACTACTAGTGTCAGCGTGCGAGCCATTCGACGGAACATCATCGGTCTGTGCTTTCGGTGCCGAACGCCCACTCGTGCACCCTTGATGACTGCACGACACAAAGCTTTACGCCTCATCTGCGCTCATCATCACCGACATGCGACTGTTGATGACTGGAAACATGTTGCCTGGTCGTATGAGTCTCGTTTCTAATTGAATCGAGTCAATGGACGTGTACGGCTATGGAAACAACTTCGTGAATCCATGGAACCTGTATTTCAACAGAGCACTGTTCAATGTGGTGGTGGCTCTGTAGTGGTGTGGGGCGTGTGCAGCCGGAGTGCTATGATACCTCTGATACGTCTAGATACCGGTGACACGTACATAAGCCTACTGTCTGATCACCTCCATCCATCCATGTCCATTGTGCATTCCGATGGACTCGGGCAATTCTAGCAGGACAATGTGGCATCCTAAACGTCCAGAATTGCTACAGAGTAGCTCCAGCAACACTCTTACGAGCTTAAACACTTCCGCTGCCCACCAAACTCCCCAAACAATAACATTATCATGCATATCTGGGATGCCTTGCAACGTGCTGTCCAGAAGAGATGTACAACCCCACATGGTTTTAGGGATTTATGGACAGCCGTGCAGGATTGAAAGTGACAGATTCCTCCAGCTCTACTTCAGACGTTAGTCGAGTCCACGCCACGTCGTCTTACGGCACTTCTGCAGGCTCGCAGGGCCCTACACGGTATTAGGCAGGTGTACCAGTATCTTTTGCTCTTCATTGTAGATGTAAATGGTTCCATAGGTGACCGCAAACACCATCCCATGAAGGCATTCACCGTCTCGTCGCACAGTGGCATAAATGTATTAACAGGCAACGATCTGCCTCGTGATGACTGGGTGTTGTGTGATGGCCTTAGGTTAGTTAGGTTTAAGTAGTTCTAAGTTCTAGGGGACTGATGACCATAGATGTTAAGTCCCATAGTGCTCAGAGCCATTTTTTTGAACAGGCAACGACGATTGCTGTTGATACATTTAATGGTTTACTTACTTACATTCCATTTGTCACATCACTGCCCCTGTACAGCCAATCTAGGTCAGGTTGGGTAACGGTTACCACGCCCTGTAAAAGTTTGATATTCAACAACATTTCATACAGTTAAACATTTTAGGTACCTTGTTCAGCGATCTAATAACATTATATTTTTGTTAGTAAACACTGTCGTGACCGTATATAAATAAAATCTTATGTGTGACCACGGTTGTGTTTACTAACTACACCGAGCGAGGTAGCGCAGTGGTTAGACACTGGACTCGCATTCGGAAGGACGACGGTTCAATCCCGCGTCCGGCCATCCTGATTTAGGTTTTCCGTGATTTCCCTAAATCGCTCCAGGCAAATGCCGGGATGGTTCCTGTTGTGTCTAGGCAAGACAGCCTAGACACAATGAGACGAAGCCGAAAGGCACGCGCTTAAACTCACGCAGGCTGGCGTGAGGTCTGAAACAGGATACGTAATGAATGCTATAAAGAAAAGTGCGTAGCTGCTGGAATACTTAACTTTAATCCACAATTGGTGAACATTGGTCTTGTTGATACAGTATTATCATCTCAATATAAACTTGGTGATGGCGCTTGCTAGGTCGTAGCAATTGACTTAGCTGAAGGCTATGCTAACTATCGTCTCGGCAAATGAGAGCGTATTTGTCAGTGTGGCGTCGCTAGCTAAGTCGGCTGTACAACTGGGGCGAGTGCTAGTACGTCTCTCTAGATCTGCCGTGTGGTGGCGCTCGGTCTGCGATCACTGACAGAGGCGACACGCGGGTCTGACGTATACTACCGGACCGCGGCCGATTTAAAAGCTACCACTTAGCAAGTATGGTGTCTGGCGGTGACACCACAGTTCCTTTCATAGGGCACGGCCGACTTCCTTCCCCGTCCTTCCCTAATCCGATGAGACCGATGACCTCGCTGTCTGGTCTCCTTCCCCAAAACAACCAACCAACCAACTAACTACATTTCATACAGTTATTGACCGAATGTAAAAATTTAAATTGCTGTCATAATCTGTGTAAATTAAAGGCCTAATCTTACGTTAAAGATTTATCACAATAAGTGGTACAACGAGAAATTGTGCGTGCAAATAACCCAGACTATACTTACCGAGTATTTCAAAAGGAGAGCACTTTGCATCTTCCACTAAGTTTTGCACACACTTTAAAACCTTCACGAAATATTTTCTCTCTAAGAACGCACACAAAACGATGAAAGGAGAAAAATTTATCGCTTATTACCTTTTCGCTGTTCATACAGTAAAATTGTAGCATCAGCAACGACATTTTAATTTATTGCTTCTTTAGAACTGACTGTATTGCCGAAAAATATTACAGACGCTTTCCGCGTATACCACTGCAGGTACCTGCTAAGCTATATCGTTCGGCGACTTATAGCTGATGAGAAAGGACGCCTTAAGCATTAAGATGCGTGAAAAATAAGATTCTGCTTAAAACAGAAGGCAGATTCCTCAAACTATACCCATTCAGTGCTTGATAGTTCAAATTTTACGCATGATTTGAAATCTTTAAGTAATTTTTTCTCACTTACATGCCTATCGTCAGATACTTTACTTAAAACATTACCTCATTCGTAAAATAATCGCATGTGAATCTGTTTTACACATGGCAGTTCGTCAAGGGATGGGGTGTTTACTGGTCGATATCAAAGCGGACATGTGTTACCGCTGTCATTGAACGAAAACCTGTCGAAATCAGTTCCCGGGCGAACATAGTACACAGAACCTTGCGAAAGATACTTGGGGTATACGCGAAAGGTCATTGATAACTGTCGCACATGAAGCAGAACGTCTTCAGGTAACACAGTATTTGAAGTGGTTGGAGCCGTGTAGTGTGCTTCGTCAAGTCACATTGTTGCCTCTTTTCAAGTTATGCAAAGCGTCGTTTGTATCGAAAGTGTAATGGGACGTTTAACGAGTAGTGCTTGAGAGGTGCCTGGAGGTGATTCTGTGGTGTTTTTTGTATCAGACTTTCTCCCTCCTCATTCACGTCATTGTGGGTATGAACCAAGATGTTTCTTTCATCATTCTTGGTGACCTTCCATCTACGTCTTAGTGATGAGTGTGATGCTCCCATCTTGTCAAAAGTCGTGTTCGCAGGGCTGTACGCATATAGTTCCCGCTCAGATACCAAGCTGAACCTCGACTAGCCCCCTAAATATCATTACCTTAATCTCATACAAAACGTCTGGGGCTGTTGGGAAGAGCGAGTGGAACATAACTGTTACCTTGCCAGCAGTTTGGTGACACTGTGGGATCTGATTAACAACGTCAGGATTTGGCTGCATAAGACGCCCCTGAAACTTACGGACTCTCATTTTCTCCAACTAAGGGTACATCACAGCCAGAGGCCGTATTAAACTTTCTGAGGTTGATGCCTCCTGTGGTTGAGTTAACGTTTGTATGATTTGCGAACAGTCATTCGGATGCTTGTTTGTCTATACTATAAACCACTAAAAATATATGTTACATAGGTGTATGTGGGAAGAAGTATGGCTCTAAATGCGATTGAAGTACGGATTAAAAAATAGTGCAGGTAACTTGGTGTGTGGGGCAACTACAGTTGTGAAGATATTCGTACATTTGAACTGACTGAGAAACAAACAGTTGCGGCAGAAATAACATAACGAATAGTCTCGTGGCATTATAGCTACGGCGCCGATGCTCAGTGTTTCTTGGATGTGGATTGCTAATTGTGCCTATGTGACACCAGTATAAATGACTGGTGCCTGTTGAGATGTCTCACGTATGTGTGGGCTATGCCTTTTTCCTGTTATTTTATTCATGACGGTTGTTTGCCATGTGACGTCAATTTCGTGTTGGAAGATTGGGGACTTCATCGGTTACCCTTATGCAGTCTCAAGGACATTATGTAATGAAAGATCAACAGCTTCTTACCTGAAGATGTGACTATAACATCACGAAACTGACAGTAAAAGGCAGCCTGGGTGGCTGACTAGTGCGATAAAAATGGTTCAAAAGGCTCTAAGCACTATGGCCTTAACATCTGAGGTCATCAGCCCCTAGACTTAGAAACTACTCAAACCTAACTAACCTAAGGACATCACACACATCCATGCCCGAGGCAGAATTCGGACCTGCGACAGTAGCAGCAGTCCGGTTCAGGACTGAAACTACTGGGATAATAATATTATATAGAACAAAGCAGGAATTACATCAAAATGAAAAAATTAGTCACAATCAAGCTACAGTAGCCCATTACAAGCGGTATTATAAGATGCTTAAAAATGTTATTAGGAAAGCAAAGCGTAAGTGGTACGCAAATTGAATAGCTAAATCACAGGATGAAATTCGAACCGTATCGTCAGTTGTGAAGGAAGTGTCTGGTCAGCAGCACAAGGTCGCTGATACAAAGCCAGTTCGTAGTAAAAATATGTTTGTTACTAATAAGTCAGATATATGTACAGTATTTAACAATCATTTTCTGAGCATTTCTGGTGGTTCAAATAAGAACCTAGTTTCTACAGGGAATCATTTATCTTACTTGGCAAATGCCTTTCCGAGATTGATGTCTGGAATACTACTCTGTGATACAGACAAGGGGGAGACTGAGTCAATAATTAAACCACTGATGACTAAGGACTCTCAAGGATATGATGGAGTGCCTAGCAGAATATTAAAGTAATTTTTGCACATGTTAGCCCTGTACTTAGCCATATTTGTGATGTTTCCTTTAAGAATAGCCAGTTTCCTGAAACTCACTTAACTCAGTAGCAAAGCCGCATTATAAAAGGGGAGATTGGGATAATGTAGAAAATTTCAGACCTATTTCTATGCCGTCAGTGTTTGTTCAATTTTTTGAATAGGCTGTGTATGTAAGGATAATTGATCATTTTAGTCACACCTAATTTGTTACTAAATGTACAGTTCGACTTTAGAAGTTGTTTAACAACTGAAAACGCTATACTCTATTTCCTCTGTCAGATACTGGGTGGATGAAACAAAATGTTTTGAACGCTAGGCATAATTTTGGATTGAACGAAGCCATTTGATTGTGTTGACCACAAAACATTGCTCCAGAGGGTTGACGATTATAGAATATGGAGAGCAGCTCGCAAATATGCCCCTTCTACGTTAACAGCAAAGGGTCATTATTCACTGTGTTGAGAATGGCTGCGATGTGGGGTCTAAATCGGGTGCGGTCAAATTGGGGTGCCCCATGGATCAGTGCTGGGGCCATTCCTGTTCATTATTTGTATAAAAGATGTGTCCTCTAGTATTATAGGTAATTCTAAAATATTTTTATTTGCTTATGCCACTAGCTTGGTAGTAAAAGGTTGTTTGTGCAACATTGACCCTGTTTCAAACAGTGCAGTTCATGACATACGTTCAAGGCTTTTATAAAATAAACTAACGCTAAATCATGGTAAGACTGAGTTTTTACGGTTTATAACACGCAATTCAACAAAATCAGACGTTTTAATTTCATTAATGGGCGTATGATTAGTGAAACTGAACAGTTCAAATTTCTAGGTCTTCAGATAGAAAACCGTCGTCGAAAGCTCACATTCAGGATCTTGTTGAGAGACATAATGCTGCCAATTGTACTATTCGAACGGTGTCTGAAGTAAGTGATCGTTCGACACGAAAATTAATCTACTTTGCTTAGTTTCATTCGCTTATGTCGTATAGCCTTATACTTTGGGGTAGCTCTTTCCATTTTCAAAGTATATTTTGGGCTCAGAAACGAGCAGCTCGGACAGTTAGTGATGTAACTTCGCGAACCTCTTGCTGACACCTGTTTGTTAGGCTGCGTATTCTGACATTGGCCTCCCAATATATATATATTCTTTGCTGTCGTTACTTGTTATCAATATCAGATTAATCAGATTATTCCCAAGAATCAGCAGCTTTCACTCAGTTAATACCGCTCAGGAAGCCAATCTGTATTTGCATCACATTTCCTTAATTCTTGCGCAGAAAGGTGTGCAGTACACCGCTGCATCTATTATCAGTAAGCTGACGCAGGAACTCAAAAACCTTAGCAGTAATCCATGCGCTTTCAAATCGACGCAAGACTTTCCTCATGGGTGACTCCTTCCGTTCTATTTAACAGTTCCTTGAAAAACTGAGTTGTTTCCTATGTTATATTGTTGACTGCATTTGCTTAATCTTACGGCTTGACTTCTTTGGGTTCATAAACATTCTATTTTATCTTATATTACTTCTATGATGTGATTTCATATACAGAAACGATCCATGATCTTGGAGATTTGATCCTCAATTTGGTCTTACGGAACTAGATGTGTAAATAAATACACAAATAAATGATTTTGACGCAGCTGTTGTGGTTTTCTCCCATCCACTTGAAAGAATAGGAAAGGTTCCTATTCTAGTCCTATTCTAGTCTGGTTATGTCGACCGTCCTGTCAGCCGCGCGGTGTGGCCACGCGGTTTGAGGCTCCATGTCACGGATTCAGTGGCCTCTCCCGCCTGAGGCTCGAGTCCTCCATCGGGCATGGGTGTATGTGTCGTTTAAGTTTAAGCAGTTTGTAAGTCTAGGGACAGTTTGGTACCTTAGGAGTCCACACAATTTTGTCCGTCCAATTATCTTCCGCCAACGGCGTCATCGGATGCGGTATGGAGGGGTGTATCATCACCACACCGTTCTTTCTGTCTTTTTCAGGTTTCTTGAACTTGGAACCACTACTAACCAGTCGAGCACCTCCCCAGTTGTTCTCGCGAGGCTTAGTGCTCCCTGTACAAGTCCTCACACCAAGTAAAAGTCCCTGGTAGTACCGAGATTCGAACCCAGGTCTCCCGCATGGCAGTCAGCCTCGGTGACGACACTGCTACGGAGGAGAGGAATTAAAGAATAAGAATTAAGAAATTCAATAAAATAAACAAATAATATTGCTGTGAAATGAAAAGTTTTGAGGGACGGAAATCTTCTCTACAAAAGTCAACAAGGATTCTGCACACAAAGATCTCTGGAACTCAACTCGCTATATTCATTCCTAGGTATGAGGGTTGAATGAAAAGTTACACCTCCACTTTCATTAACTGTGTTTGGATGGGAATATTTTAATAATAAATGCCGAAATAATCCTTAGAATGTAATCTTTAGTTACCAATATTCGTTTTTCCACGTAATCATAAACGAGTTGGATACATTTCTGCCAACGATGAACAAGTTTCCTGAAGGCGTCACGGAAGAAGTCGACACCTTGCTTCCACAACCAAAGTCTCTCAGTTCTCTCAACGTCTTCTTGAGATTTTGCAAAAACAGACATAATGTCTTATGGGATAACAGCAATCAGTGATTTTATAATGTTACTTTAAATCCGTCTTGATTGCAAATTTTTTTTTTATTATTCATATGACCGGTTTCGGTTCATTCAGAACCATCTTCAGATCTGTAAAAATAATTATACTAATTTACTATTTCACGAAAGCAAATCTTTTTCATCCTATCTTATCAACATCAAATGTACCAGAACGTACCTGATATTTAAGTTACAGGAGTAACCCGTCCAATTCAGCAACTTTCACATGCTACGTCACATAAAATTGGTTGGCAGAGTGCACGTCATTTATATTAATTATGACACTATTACCGACAGGTGGCGTCTGGTACATTTGTTACATTCCATTTGCACATACTGTATTCAGTAGATCTTTTTTATATTAAAAATATGTAATTAAAATATGTAGATGTCAAAGCTAAAATCTGTACTTGTCAGGATTAAAAAACAGTAAAATTATCATTTTTATACGATCTAACAGGCATAGGGCGATTTATATATCTATGGTGCTGGTGTGAACTTGTTTTCTTCTACGGTCTGCTTCCGTGGTTCCCGCCACTTTGGTGTTGTGCCGCGGTCCGCTCAGTCGTCTGCTGTCCATCGCCGCGGGCAAGAGGGCCGCACAGGAGGGCCCCGTCAACGACGCCAGGCGTTGCACGCGTCTTCCGGCTTCTCCACCGCGCAACATCTCTCATCCCTTGGCCTGGATCTCCATACGCAACAGTTGTCATCTTAGTAGGTCTTCATAAATGCTAAAATAGGCGTTATGATTGAATTCGCTTTGTTCGTTGAGGATTAAATCCGGATCTTTATTTTTATGGGTGTATATTTCGATCTCTTCTAAAATGTTAAGGAACCGTCCCTTGTGAGCTCTATGCAGGATGTCTAAGTTGTTTTCAATATTCGTGACTGAGTGCTTTGTCGCAGCCATATGCGCCCCAAAAGCTGTCTTCTTGAGAAGCATAATGATGTCCCCGCAGATCATCTTTCATTATCTGCTGTCACAATTGAATGGAGAAAGGCGTCACCTTCATTCTCGTTACACAAGAGGAGTTCCTGGAAAATCTCAGGTCTGTGCGCATTCATTTCAGGAGTCAGCATCCAGGGTGTCCATCATGCACAGATCCTCCGATGGCCAAGCAAACCCATAATGTGACACACACGTTCTTGTGAAATGCCAGTTGTGCTTACAATTTCTCTCTTAGTGATAGGTCGATCGTCCTGAATCAATCTGTCAAAATTTTGCTTGTGAAATTCAGTGGCTGCTGTCACAGGACGTCCAACTCTTTGTTTGTTACGCAGATCAGATGTTCTCGCCTCAACATCGTTCAACTTACTCGCCCACTGACGCACAGTAGTCACATCAACACAATCACCATAAACTGCTTTCATTCTCTGATGAATCTCCTTTGGGCTGACACCTTCTACTGTCAAAAATTCTGTGACTGCACGTTGCTTAAATCTCATTGACCGACCGTCTGCGCAGGGTTCCATACTTTACACTGTAACAGCACAAATGTTTGACGCTAAGACTTCCAGCCAACTGAAGCTGTAGAGAAGAGGCTACGGAACAAGGGAGTACCTGCCTCATACCAATTCTGCCAACTGTTGAAAAGAGTTACGAAGGTGGAGGAATTACGTTTCAGTTAACCCTCGTAGTTCAATAAGTGCAGGCGTCGACATTGAAGTAGTTTTACTTAGCTTCCGGAATGCAATCTTTTCGCTTCTTCTCGACCATGTTCTGAAGAAAATGTGGGCTAACAGAGCGTCGTTCAGTATTTTCGCCTGCATTTACTTCTCTGCAGATAGAATTCTGCACTTCCTACGTAGAGGCAGGAAATCGACAGATGTAAAGTTCATTTCGGGAGGGGAGTGTTATACAGACATTACTATAAGAGCAGCAAAACGCAAACGAGTCAGATGAAAAGAAACTAAGTAAACTATTTATTTTTTTCAAAAGTAATCTCCATATTTGTTAACACATTGTTTCCACTGAGATACAAGACGGTCAGTGTCTGCGATTGCCTATGGAACCATGATTATATCCAGACGTGCACACATTCGGCCGAAGCTAATTGGGTGTCTTTTTCAGGGCTCAAAAAATATGGAAACTGAATGGAGAGAGATCGAGAGTGTAAAGAATATGAATGACTACTTCCAATGGAAACGTCTGCAGCGTTTTCAGAACAACCTGGGGAACGTCTACAACGTTTTCGGAACAATCTGACAACAAAATGCCCGCCCAGATGTTGCCAAGATTGTTTCCATTACGCTATATAACTTTAATAGGGAAGCATTTATACATGCTCAGTATATCCCCGATCTGTCCTCGTGAGCCGTATTTTGGAAGCCCTCCATATTTCCATATTTTGGGAGCCCTGAAGGAAGGCATACGTTGGGGCCCTGAAGAAATCCATTGATCTGGTCCGGACGAAGAAGTGCACGCCTGGGAACAATCATGGGTTACGTATGGAACCGCAAGTAGTCTCCATGAAGGCACTAACCGTCTTGTCTCACAGCGTGAGATAGGTGTTTCGAATTATAGCGATTACATTTGAAATGATAAACAGTCTATTTGCTTTGTTTCCACCTCCCTCGTTTTCATTTGACAGACATCGTGACCACTGCCCACCACGAAACTGAATGCCACGTGGTAATGTTACGATCACTTGACGCGATAAAGAAAGTGCACACATCTGCATCTTCATCGATGCCCCACCATCGCCTCACCCCGCGTGTCGGAGGGTGCACCGCACCACTACTAGTAATTTCCTTTGCTGTTCCACTCACAGACAGAACGACGGAAAAATGGCTATCTGTATTCCTACGTGTGAGCCATAATTTCTCTTATCTTACCTTCGTGATTATTATACGCAATGTATGTTGGAGGCAACACAATCGTTCTGCAGTCAGCCTTAAATCAGGCTTTCTAAATTTTTTCAACAGTGTTCCTCGAAAAGAACTTTACCTTCTCTCCATGTATTCGCATTTTTACGTTCCCGAAGCATCTGCGTAAACGTGAAGTTCGAATCTACCGGTAGCAAACCTAGCAATCCGCTTCTGAATTGCTTCTATGTCTCCCTTTAATCCGACCTGGTACGGATCCCAAACACTCGAGCAGTACTCAAGAATATATCCCACTAACGTCCTGTTTTCGGTCTCCTTTACAGATGAATCAGATTTACCAAAATTCTCCCAATAAATAGAAGTCGACCAATCGTCTTCCCTACTACAATCCTCAAACGCTCGTTCCGTTTCACATTGATTTGCAACGCTACGTCGAGATATTTAAACGATGTGACTACATCAAGAATGGCACTACTAATGCTGTATCCGAAAATTTAATGGTTGGGTTTTCCTACTCATCCGCATTAACTTACATTTCTCTACATTTAGAACTAGCTGCCATTCATCACACCAACTAGCAATTTTATCTAAGTGATCTTGCATCCTCGTTGAGTCACTCATCTTCGACATCTTGCCGTACACCACAGCATCCCCGCATCCCCAGCAAGCAACCTCAAATTGTTGCCCATCTTGTCCGCCAAGTCGTTAATGTATATAGAGAACATCAGTGGTGGTTACACACTTCCCTGGGGCAATGCTGACGATCAGATATCTGGGAAGCTATTCCGTATGCTCACATCATCGTAAATAGTGGAAAGTGGCGTACAGTGCCAAATGCATTTCGGAAACCTATAAATATAGAATCTCCTGTTGCCCTTCATACACAGTTTGTAGTATATGTTGCGAGAAAAGGTTCAAATGGTTCAAATGGCTCTGAGCACTATGGGACAACTTCTGAGGTCATCAGTCCCCTAGAACTTAGAACTACTTAAACCTAACTAACCTAAGAAAATAACACACATCCATGCCCGAGGCAGGATTCGAACCTGCGACCGTAGCAGTAGCGCGGTTCCAGACTGTAGCGCCTAAAACCGCTCGGCTACTCCGGCCGGCGTGAGAAGAGGGCAAGCTGAGTTACGCACTTTCTGAAACCATGCCGATTCGTGGACATAATGTTCTCGGTCTCAAGAGAATTTAGTATATTCGAACTGAGAATATGTTAATAGATTCTGCAGTAAAGAGATGTCAGGAATACTCGTCCGTAGTTCTGTGGGTCCGTTCTCTTCCCCTCCTATATATAGGAGGCACCTGCGCTTTTTTCCCAGCCGCTTGGGACCTAGCTCTGGGTGACCGATTCACGATAAATGTAAGCTGCGTAAGTGGGCAATGCCGTAGGGTGCTCTATGAAAGACCGAATGGGGTTTCCATCAGGTCCTGGTGACCTATTTGTTTCTACGATTCTCCTGCGTGAACGATTTCTTGAACGTGAAATTTAAATGTTTCGTTTTCGTTTTGCTATCATCACCAGCCATTACAGACTGATCAAGATGGGACTGATTGGAAGCCTTAAGCCCACTTACAGATTTCGCTTAGAACCAAAGTTTTCTCTGGCAGATGTTTTGATGTATCGATGGTAGTAATGACCAAGGTTAGTAGAGGTTCGTGCGTCTGTGTAAAGATCTAAGGGCGAAGCAGCGTTTATGAAACCGTGCTGGGTTTTTCTGTCCTTAATCCACTTACTAGGCACATAATACTACAGACCACGATTTACAGTCTCGTTAAAGTTTGCTCATAATTCCTCTACGTCCATCATACTGGAACTATGTGATGTAACTTCACTATCTATGTGAGACGCTTTGTTGATTTGGGGGCGGCACAAAACAATGAGGTCATCACTCCCATCGAATTAAGGAAGGATAGGGAAGGAAGACAGCAGTGCCCTTTCGCAGGAACCATGTCTCCATTTTGCCTGAAGTAATTTAGGGAAATAACGGAAAACCTAAACCAGAATGACCGGAGGAGGGTTTGAACCGTCGTCCTCCCGAATGTGAGTCCAATGTGCCACCCACTGCGCCACCTCGCTCGGTATATGAGATGCTAACCACTGTTTATCTGGCCTTTTTAGCAGAAACACTCCCCTAGTCTGCTTAACTGATTTATTAACTTTCGCAAGCATAATTGCTATAATGACATCATGATCGACTAATCACCTTTCCCATACTGACGTTATCGGTAAAGTCCGGCCTCTTTGTGGCTATAAGATCTACATATCTGAGATGTTTCCGTTACATGTGGGCTGTCGAATTAACTTCTCAAGACAGTTTTCAGCAAATATGTTCAACAGTACTTCGCATGACTGCCTGTCTGTGCTTCCTGTTATGAATCCATAGACATCCCATTCTACATTCGGTAGTTTAAAGTCACCTCCAACCAGTAACGCATAATCTGGGTATTTACGTGCTACTGACCATAGACATTCTTTGAATACTCTGGAACTGGCAGAGCAGAATCTCATGGCGGGTAAAAACATCCACTAAATTAGCGTGGTCTCACGTACATGTGTCACACACGACTTCACTGTCACACTCAACTTCGACCTCAATGGAGACAATATTTTGTCAACTGCGATATACATTCCCCCTCCTATGGCCTCCATTCTGTCTGTCCGATATAAGTTCCATGATTCGCTAAATGTCTCAGAGAATCCCACTTCGGGTTTCAGCCAGCTCTCAGACCCAAGCATAATTTAAGTGCGAGAACTTTCTGGATGGCAGTAAATTCGGAAACTTTTTTACGAGTAGATAATATTCTTCTCCGGTGTGCAGCCGGATCATACCGTCATCTTGACACGATATTTCATCGGTCCACCTGGCCGCCATCTTCAGGTGGGAGTGCCGGTACACGATCTAGCCGGAACTGACTTCCCACCGCAAGCGGCGACCCCTATATAGGGGTACGTCGACGGTACATTTATGGTGTGACCTCATGGGAGAGAAGCTCTTGACCGCCTCCTAGATCATTTTAACTCCCTGCATCCTAACATCAAGTTTACCATGGAGGTGGAAAGTGATGGAATGCTTCCGTTTCTGAATGTTCTGGTGCACAGAAAGGATGATGAGACACTGAAACACTATGTTTATCAAAAGCCTACGCACACGGACCGTTATCTGCATGCTTCTAGCTGTCATCCATCGTTCCAGCGTAAGTGGGTCCTGCGGACGTCGGCTAGAAGAACTTATGGCATTTCAGACGGAGAAAGCTTGACACAAAAAGTGGACCATCACATGGTTGTGTTGAAGCAGAATGGCTATACAGATAAACAGATACGTCGTGCTTTCCAGTTTGGACCTTCGCCTGAACCACCAGGAGATACCTGCAGATCCGTGGCTTTTCTATCTTTTGTTGGGAGCATTTCCTCGAAAATAGGGAGAATTCTAAAAAGATAACATATCAAAAGTATTTTTCGTCCGCCAGCCAAGATTAGAGCGCTTCTTGGCTCAGTTAAGGTTGACTTGGGTTTGAGGAAGCCCGGTGTGTACAAGATTACTTGCCACTGTGGGAAGGCTTATATTGGTCAGACAATCCGGACCATTCAGCACCGATGTGTTGGTCACCAGCGGTACACACGGTTCCTTCAGTCTGAGAAATCTGCAGTGGCGGAGCACTGTCTCACCGAGGGACATAGAATGCTGTATGACGGAACACAAATGGTTATCCCTGCATCTCACTATTGGGACTGTGTTTTGAAAGAATCCATAGAGATTCGATTATCTGATAATCTTATTAATACAGACAAGGGATACCTTTAAAGTAAAACTTGGAACCCGGTGTTATCAGACATTAAAAAACAATGGTTTGTGTTTCGATCGTCGAAATAATTTTTAATTTTTGATAGCGATATCTCGATTACTCCTGTTTCAACCACTGGGGCGCTGTATGTTTACTTGCGCTAGAGGGCAGTTACGGCACCTTCTCGCTCACACGTTGTGGGCCTTCTGCGACCTATATAGGAGCCGCCGCTAGCGCTGGGAAGTCAGTTCCGGCGAGATCGTGCACCAGCACTCTCACCTGAAGATGGCGGCCAGGTGGACCGCTGAATTATTGTGTCAACATGACGTTATGATCCGGCTGCACACCCGAGAAGAATATTATCAATTATTACGCCGGGAAAGCCTTCGTGGTCACACTTCTTTACGAGTACTTCGACATTATACTGATAAAATTATAACAGTCGAAGTGCTTTCACTCTGATCGCGATCACACTTCCCCGGCTCCTTGTCGATTGGTGAGTGTTCATCAGATTACTTCAAACCACCGTCCAGCTTAAAAAAAAAACCCGTGGGCTCCTCAAGTACTCTGCTACCAGAGTAGCTAGATCCTTTGCGCAGTACACCCCTGACCTATCAAGGGGAGCCTTTCAAATACCCAACCGATAACGCAGGTCAAGACAACTGCAGCCAAGGCCGTTACAGAGACGACGAATCCTTCAGCCGAGCCCCTAAATTCGGCTCCAAACAAATGGCCCCAAATGAAATCTGAGAACAATGCTGCTTACTACGAGCTCTGGTTACACCCCATGCGTCAGGCCTTCAGCACGTCCGCCAGCCGCCTGTATGAACTGTAAGGCCTCAGGTACGGTGCGACAGACGTCGCTGGTGCCGATGTGAGCCACAACTTGCAGACGACTGCACCCTGCACGCTCAATAGCTGCATGCAAGGCCGCTTCCACATCTCTAATGGGGCCCCCTGGCAGACACATCGAGTGCATAGCCCTGAACGATATCTGCCTAAGGGGCTCCATGACCCGCTTGCGTCGGACCTCCTGAAAGCTAGTAAACTCCTCATCCCGTGTGCCTGCTCGGACCCTGCTGAAGGAGCGGCTACGTGACCATGCACAGGGTCCATGGGTGAGGCCAGACGGCCAGTCTCCATTGGCTCTCCAACTCTAGCGACGTGGATGGGTTACCACCGCAACTCACTGTGCTGTGAGGGCGGATCCACTGCGTCGGGTACGTAAGGTGCCTCGATAGCTGAGCCTGAGGGGGAAACAAGCTACACCGGAAGTATCCCATGCGACCCGCTGCATTCTCGGTCACCGCTACACCCCAAGGAAACGGCCTGAAGGCGTCTGATCGTAGCCAAAAGCGGATTCAGCTGTTCGCGAACTACGGCCCGCTCCTTCTGCATCCACACACAGCATGCACACATCCTAACCATCGTAGCAAGATTAACTGAAATGTAAACTATAAAAGCAGACAGAATCCTCGATACGCTACCTGCTACCCTCCTAATGCGTCACAAATGGACGCTGATGTCTCAGTGAGCTAAGTAGCTGGTTGTTCAGGTCAAAAGAAAATTGACCTACGAAACGCCCGAATATGCACTTACAAAATGAGAGCTTACACATCTATACGGAAACACGCACTAAATTTAATAAACATACTACGAGAAAAAGAAAGGCAAACATAAACACTCGAATCTCAAACGGCTGTGAAAACACGCTTGTCCTCTTAGCAACAAGTAATTCTGAACTAATAAAGAGCATCAAAACAGATACAGGGGATAGTGAACACAGTGCTGTCGTAGCGAGACTGAACACCCAAATCCTTCAAAAAGAAACAAAAATATATCTATTCAAGAAAATCAGATAAAAATTCACTTGACGCCTTCCTGAGAGACAGTCTCCACTCCTTTCAAATTAAAAGTCTATCGGTAAGTGTAGATCAGACGAGGCTTCATTTCAAAGAAATAGTATCGTCAGTAATTCAGCGATTTATACCAAATAAAGTAACAAACGACGGAGGTGGCCCAATAGGTACACAAAATAGGTCAGAACACTGCTGCCGATTCGGCGAAAGAAGCATGCCTAATTTTAAGAACCCAAAATCTAGAAGATTGGCGAACTTGCACAGAAGCTCGAAACGTAGCGCTGACTTCAATGCGAGACGCTTGCAATATTTTCTACAATGAAACTTTGTCTTGAAACCTAAAGAGATTCTGATCGTATGTAAATGACTCCTGCCGTCTGGATTCAGAGGTTATCCTCAGTTCATACAGGCGGTTGGCGCAGTTGGTGAAAGCGGAAAGCCTCGCTCGCGGGGTGGAATCAGAGCTAACTATTTGTAGTGTCGTTACCAGAACCGATCGCGGTCCTCTGGTTTGGAGCCAAGTGGAAGGCTTAAACCAGAGGCTCAGACGATTCTGCGGAAATCTGGGATGTAAATTTCTCGACCTCCGCTATCGGGTGGAGAAATTTAGGGTCGCCCTGAATATGTCAGGCGTGCACTACACGCAGGAAGCGGCTACAAGGGTAGCGGAATTCGTGTGGAGTGCACGTGTGCGTTTTTTAGGTTAGAGAATTCCCTCCCTAGGTCCGACAAGACGCCTCTTTAGACTCAACATGGTAGCAGTAGGCAAAACGCAACAGAGAATGACAACATTAATGTGGTAATAGTAAACTGCAGGAACGTCTGTAGAAAGGTCCCAGAACTGCTCTCATTAATAAACGGCCACAATGCCCACATAGTACTAGGGACGGAAAGTTGGCTGAAACCAGATGTAAACAGTAATGAAATTCTAAACACACGCTGGAATGCATACCGCACAGACAGGCTGGACAGTGAATGGGGAGTCGTGTTTCTAGCGGTAAAAAGTGCAATAGTATCGACGGAAATTGACGGAGATCCGAGATGTGAAATAATTTGGGTGAAGGTCACGGTTAAAGCACGCTCAAATGTGGTGACAAGATGTCTCTATAGACCCCCTGGCTCAGCAGCTGTTGTGGCAGAACACCTGAAGGAAAATTTGGAAAATATTTCTTGTAGATTTCCCGACCAGGTTATAGTTCTGGGTGGAGATTTTAATTTACCGGATATAGACTGGGAGACTCAAACGTTTACAACGGGTGGCAGGGACAAAGAATCCAGTGAAATTTTGTTAAGTGCATTATCTGAAAACTAGCTTGAGCAGTAAAACAGAGAACCGACTCGTGGGGATAACATATTAGACCTTATGGTGAGAAACAGACCCGAACTATTTTAAACATTTGCGTATAGAACAGGGAATCAGCGATCATAAATCGGTTACAGCGTAAGTGATTTCAGCCGTAAATAGAGATATTAAAAAAGGTAGGAAGATTTTTCTGTTTAGCAAAAGTGACAAAAAGTAGATTTGAGAGTACTTGACGGCTCAACATAAAAGTTTTATCTCAAGTACAGATAGTGCTGAGGACCAGTGGTCAAAGTTCAAAACCATCGTACAATATGCATTGGATGAGTATGTGACAAGCAAGATGGTTTAGGTTAGGTTAGGTTAGGTTAGGTTAGGTTAGGTCTACGGAAGCAAAGGGAACTTAAAAGCAAACATAAACATAGCCAAAGCATTGTAACAACAAAAATTACTCGAAGCGAAATGTAGTGTGAGGAGGGCTATGCGAGAGGCGTTCAACGAATTCGTAAAGAAAGTTCTACCTACTGACTTGGCAGAAAATCCTGCGAAATTTTGGTCTTATATCAAAACAAAATGTCCAGATACTCTGTTACCAAAATGGTACTGAAACAGAGGATGACAGACTAAAGGCCGAAATACTAAATGTCTTTTTCCAAAGCTGTTTCACAGAGGAAGACTGCACCGCATTTCCTCCTCTAGATTGTTGCACAGATTACAAAATGGTAGATATAGAAATAAATGACAGAGAGATAGAAAAACAATAACAATCGCTAGAAAGAGGAAAGGCCTGATGGGATACCAGTTCGATTTTACACAGAGTACGCGAAGGAACTTGCCCCCTTCTTGCAGCGTACCGTTCCAAAAGATTGGAAAAGGGCACAGGTCAACCCCGTTTTCAAGAAAGTACGCCGGACAGATGTGTAGAACTATAGACCTATATCTCTAACGTCGATCAGGTGTAGAATTTTGGAACACGTATTATGTTCGAGTATAATGACTTTTCTGGAGACTAGAGATCTACTCTGTACTAATCAGCAGGGGTTTCGAAAAAGACGACCGTGTGAAACCCAGCTCGCGCTATTCGTCCACGGGACTCAGAGGGCCATAGACACGGGTTCCCAGGTAGATGCCGTGTTTCTTGACTTCCGCAAGGCGTTTGATGCAGTTCCCCACAGTCTACTATAGTTGAAGGTTTGTGTCTTTACTATTTGACGTGCTAATCATAACAAGCAAAGCTATACACGTTATTCTCTATTGTGTTGATTTTATATGCCACTACCGAGAGAAGAAGGGTTTAAAATTCCATAAAAACCATACATGATCTGTGTTTATCCATTCCGAGAAGGCAGGAATTATTTTTGTATCCCAACGGTTTTCCTTCGCCATATTATGGATGGTAATGTGTTGTACCAGTGGTGAACCCATCATTTTGTTTGCCCATGTATGCAAATACTGACGAAATTTTCCATGACTATTTCGTGTCTCAAATGGCTCTGTTCCTTCAAAATAAAATCAGTATGTTTCGTTAATAATAAGGAAACTTCTCATTTCTTCCAAAATATTTTGCAGACCATCTTCCACTATGGTGTGCCAGTTTTGACAGACATTATGTTATTACACGGGCGGTGCTTTTTCGTTCGTTCGGGAGTGAGGTAAATGAAAACAGGATTACGTCATTGAGATTTAGATGTTCTCTGAATCTCGTCATAAAATTTGTTCCTGTCCGTCCTATTGTGGGACGGCGGATAGAATTTTTATCAATTTTATGTTGTTTATATAAAAGTTAGGTTTGTAGAATGTTAAACCAGTTCCTATTATTTGGAATGTTATATATGCTGTCTTTCGCCGTTCTCAACACCGGCTCTCTAACTACAATATTGGCAACCAGAAAGTGATTAGTAAAACGTGAAGCCTGTAGTTAGAATTCCTAGAGCCAACTTCATCTGAGAATACACTTATAGTTACAGCTTATAGCTCTGAGGAATTAGGAGACTGTCCGGGATTTATAATCAAAAACGATTTCCAAAAATAGTTGAGTATATTCTGAAAGTCACAGATGAAAAACAAAAGAATCCACACAACCTAACTAACAGAGCAATTCAGAGTCTAATGCGCTGATGCAACTATAATTGTCCAAATTGAATATTCAAATGAATGCTCGCCATAATTTGATGATTAGTTTCATCAAACGCCACACTAAATAAAGGTAGAAGGTTTGTCCCGCGATGGCATGTGAAAATACGACAATACGCAAACTGAAGCTAGATAATGAAAATCATCCCAAAATTAACACTTCACTTGAAAATGATTTCATGTTTACGCGTATCTCGAGTAACTTAATACGGCATCCGAGGCTGTTTGTAGCAATGATACCGACGCGACGCGATTCCCGACACAGATGGCGTGCTATTCAGCGTCTAGAGAGAACTGGGGCCTTGCTTCCTCGCGCAACGTTCTTATATATAAAGCCGCGGTGCGGACGGCTAAGGAAACGCCTGATCAAATCGGCTCTCCCGACTAGCCGCTGGGCTAGTAATGCACCACTTTAAGTTACCTAATAAATTATAGCTTCTCTTTCTGATGGCTGATGAAGCTCTTAATTTAAATGTGCATTCAGCACGCAGGTAAATATTGATAATAAAATTTTGACGTGGCTAAGTTAAATAGTTTGGGAGAGAGAATTAATTTAATTACACTGCACGCAGTAGACGAGCTCTGAACTGGCCATTTGGAGACACGCTATCGCTATAGTTTTATAGGTATTCAAATGAAACTTTTCACATCTTCATAGTTATAGCGGATCTCCAACCTACTTAAATATAAACATCCTTGCCTTATTTATTAGCCTACTTAATCTATCTTGCTTCCTCAAGTTTTAAGACAAAAACCAGAAAATCGTGAATTTCCACTAAAATTTTAATTTGTGAAACCCAAAGTACTGTTTTTATTAAATAATTATGAAAAATGAATCTAATTATAAATTTTTTATTCTCTAGCTCTTTTCTGTTGTGCCAATGATTTTTACAGAAAAACGTCCAAATTTCGAAAATGGCTAAAGTTATCGAACTGATATTCAACGCATATTAATTTAGTATTATTCATGACATGCTAGAACCGTTTCAGGTTATTTGCTTGATTTTTAAAGTATTGCGCAACATTTATGACGTCAGAGCTAGTTACAGCGGACTAGGCTGGCACACAATGGAAAGACTGATGTGAATTTACTACAGCGTGAGTAGGCTGCTTCCCTACACTATGTGCACTAGTCCATCAGTAAGTAAATAAATAAATAAATCTCTGATTGAACGGTCCCAAATCGGTATAGTGAGATACTAGTTTTATCGACACGCATTAACGGGGACACTGAAATCGCTCTCATGTACCGCATTGCCACGCTCTGCGCTATCTGCTATCGCCATGCAGCGGCACTACTCATTCATTTCGGGGCTACCAAACTGGGGTTTTATAGAGTCGTTATTGATCACAATCTACAGGCACGATGTAGGATAACGTTGGATGTTCAACGCATAGAAAAGTCACAAACGTTTGAGAACGGAATAAAAATGTAGGAAGGCATACAGAGGGTCGTTTATCGTTCAGTTACAGGCAGTTGACACTCAGCGCAAGTTAATGCGACGTGTTGCACAAAAATAGCTGAAAAAATCAATCATTCCTCGATTATGCTACAGGTGGTAAATTACAGGAAACAGTAGTACCGGAACATATCTCGAAGTGTTTGCAGGGAGTGATCTGAAGCAGAACGAAAATGAAACACTGATTTTTTTTTCGTTTTGAGAAGACTGATGGAACGCTCTGTTTTAGTTTCTAAATACATTCAACAACCTAGGACGCTAAAATGTTTCTTTATTTAAAATAACCGGTTTCAACAGACTTTGCCGTCATTTTCAGCTCTTACAAAATGGTTCTAATGGCTCTGAGCACCATGGGACTTAACTTCTGAGGTCATCAGTCCCCTAGAACTTAGAACTACTTAAACCTAACTAACCTAAGGACATCATACACATCCATGCCAGAGGCAGGATTCGAACCTGCGACCGTAGTGGTCCCGTGGTTCCAAACTGTAGCGAGTAGAACCGCTCGGCCACTCAGGCCGGCTCAGCTCTTACAAACTCTTTAGTTGTGAAACCTGTTCTTTTTACGTTGGCCCGCACGCGAAGTTGCCATGCGGACTATAAAAGGTTTATAATAACTAAAATACTAAAAAAAAACATAAAGCACCTTGTGCAAATGGCCATGTCCATATATATGTCGCTAACACATGCTTGGTACGACACAAAACACAGTACACAGTAGCACTTCTGTTTACATAAGCCGTTTCGTAACAACAAGATACAGCCATGGCAAAAGCACCACAGGCGCAAAGATGCGAGCTGGTGCCTGTGTCATAGAGACTCCCCACTTGGGCGAGTTCCACCAACGCCACAGGCGTCGCTGAGGACGAAGATATCGACTTCGCCTTGGCCAACTGTCGGCCGACTACAATCTGCCAATGACGGGATGACAACGAAAAGAAACCTACTCGAAAGACAGATAAGCAGCTCTCGCCCACCTTGTTAGAGATCATCGTCCAGGGCTGACTTGCACAGGAAACGTCGTTTAGTCAACTCTTAGAAGTGAACAGACAGTTGTAAACAGCATTTTGTATCGTTGTTGTTGATGTTGTTGTGGTCTTCAGTCCTGAGACTAGTTTGATGCAGCTCTCCATGCTACTCTATCCTGTGCAAGCTTCTTCATCTCCCAGTACCTACTGCAGCCTACATCCTTCTGAATCGGCTTAGTGTATTCATCTCTTGGTCTCCCTATACGATTTTTACCCTCCACGCTGCCCTCCAATACTACCAGTACTAGATTGGAGATCCCTTGACGCCTCAGAATATGTCCTAGCAACCGATCCCTTCTTCTAGTCAAGTTGTCCCACAAATTTCTCTTCTTTCCAATTCTATTCACAACCTCTTCATGCCCCTCGACGCCTAAACTGCCATCTGGTTTCTGTACATAGCTTTTCACTCCCTGTATTTTACCCCTGCCGCCTTCAGAATTTAAAAGAGAGTATTCCAGTCAACATTGTAATAAGCTTTCTCTAAGTCTACAGATGCTAGAAACGTAGGTTTGCCTTTCCTTAATCTATCTTCTAAATTAAGTCGTTGGGTCAGTATTGCCCCACGTGTTCCAATATTTGTACGGAATCCAAACTGATCTCCTCCCAGGGTCGGCTTCAACCAGTTTTTCCATTCGTCTGTAAAGAATTCGTGTTAGTATTTTGCAGTTGTGATTTATTAAACATCTGGCAACACCTGCTTTCTTTGGGATTTGAATTATTGTATTCTCCTTGAAGTCGGAGGGTATTTCGCAGTCTCTTACATCTTGCTCACCTGATGGTAAAGTTTTGTCAGCACTGGCTCTTCCAAGGCTGTCATTAATTCTAATGGAATGTTGTCTACTCCCGGGGCCTTGTTTCGACATAGGTCATTGAGTGCACTATCAAACTCTTCGCGAAGTATCATATCTCCCATTTCATCTTCATCTATATCCTCTTCCATTTCCACAACATTGTCCTCAAGTACATTGCTCTTGTGCAGACCCTCTACATACTACTTCCACCTTTCTGCTTTTCCTTCTTTGCTTAGAACTCGATTTCCATCTGAGCTCTTGATATTCATACAAGTGGTTCTCTTTTCTCCAAGGGTCTCTTTAATTTTCCTGTAGGCAGTATCTACCTGACACCTAGTGAGATGAGCTGCTGCATCCTTAAATTTGTCCTGTAGCCATCCCTGCTTAGCCATTTTGCACTTCCTGTCGATCTCATTTTTGAGACGTTTGTATTCCTATTTGCATGCCGCATTTACTGCATTTTAATTTTTTCTCCTTGCATCAATTAATTTCAATATTTCTTCTGTTACCCAAGGATTTCTACTAGCTCTCGTCTTTTTACCTGCTTGATCCTCTGCTGCCTTCACTACTTCCTCCCTCGAAGTTACGCATTCTTCTTCTACTGTATTTCTTTCCCCCATTCCTGTCAGTTGTTTCCTTATGCTCTTCCTGAAACTCTGTACAACCTCAGGTTTAGTCACTTTAGCCAGGTCCCATTTCCTTAAATTCCCACCTTTTTGCAGTTTCTTCAGTTTTCATTTACAGTTCATAACCAATAGATTGTGGTCAGAGTCCACATCTGCCCCTGCAAGTATCTTACAATTTAAAATCTGGTTCCTAAATCTCTGTCTTACCATTATATGATGTATGTGATACCTTGTAGTATCTCCAGGCTTCTTCCATGTATACAACCTTCTTTCATGATTCTTGAACGAAGTGTTATCCATGATTAAGTTATGCTCTGTGCAAAATTCTGCCAGGCGGCTTCCACTATCATTTCCTAGCCCCAATCCATATTCACCTACTACGTTTCCTTATCTCACTTTTCCTACTACTGAATTCCAGTCACCCATGACTATTAAATTTTCGTCTCCCTTCACTATCTGAATCATTTCTTTTATCTCATCATACATTTCATCAATCTCTTCGTCATCTGCGGAGCTAGTTGGCATATAAACTTGTACTACTGTGGTAGGCGTGGGCTTCGTATCTATCTTGGCCTTAATAACGCGTTCACAATGCTGTTTGTAGTATCTTACCCGCATTCCTATTTTTTATTCATTATTAAACCTACTACTGCTTTACCCCTATTTTATTTAGTATTTATAACCCCGTATGTACCTGACCAAAACTCTTGTTTCTGTTGCCAACGAACTTCACTAATTCCCACTATATCTAACTTTAACGTAGCCATATCCCTTTTTAAATTTTCTAAGCTACCCGGCATTTGGTATATACTGTGAAATTTGCCTACGATTATTTGCACGTAGCCGTTCACGGTCTTTTCGTGGCATATTGTAAGCAGTGTTGCAGACGTGATTATTCAACTAGTCGCAAAGATAAGTACACCTTTTAACTCATTTGTGTGACTTTCTTACTAATTTGTTGGAGTGTTGTAGAACCTTCGTTCTCCTATCCTGTCACCTGACCCTGGGGCTTCGCTGTGTAATAGTGGCCGGGAGAAATTGTCTTAGCGGTGCACTGCACCAGAAGCCGTTTCACGAACTCACAAACTCAGCCTACCATAACAACAGTGGCAACTCGGCCTCTATACCAGTAGCGACAAGGCCTTTTCCGAACTGGCGACGAGGAGATACAAAACTGGCGACAAGGGTTTACGTAAACATAAGCTGGACGTATTCTAAACATTGAAAACCCTCCTTAAAGGGCGTGTGAGGTGAGTTGTACCTTATAAGGGTTTTAGGGTGGATTCTCGATACGTATAAAAATATGTTGTAAGAGAAGCAGATATCAGATTGAGATTCATTGGAAGAATATGCAACTGGATAATCAGCTCTCGAAATGCTCTTTCGGGCGGTTCTTCAGTTCAGCTCATCAGTCTAGTATCCCTACTGGGTGGCTTCTATGAGGAGTTAGAGAGAATCCAAACCGGAGTGGCGCATTTCGTGATGGCTGAATGTTATATTACGTACGGGACTATATCCAATGTTATAAGAGTATATCTTTTACATGATCTGCCTACAGACAAGATATTATCTCCAACTGTTTTTATGTTCCATGTTTTCATTTATCTGCAACCAATATTCAAAATGCTCTTCACTGGACGCATGAAGAGCTTCCAGACGATAGACTAAATTTTCGCATGGTTTTGAGGACGTGTCTGGAGTTATAGAATTCACTGTTGTTGTTATGGTGCACTACAGTGCTTACAAAGTTGTTGGAAGGGGAGGTCAATAGACGCAGCCTTACACCAACAGCAAAAAAATAATTTGACACCGTGAAATTAGAGCAACAGTGAGATGCGAGATTCGTACAAGCTTAACGGCTGATCCATCTTTAGACTCCTGTGCTCTCGACGAAAATCATGCCACACAGTTCGCCCTGTTGGAAGGGAGAACGCAAATCGCCCTTTTTTGTAGTATAACTGAAAGCGGAACGGGGTAAAAACCATAGTCCCCAGAAGTACCCTCAGCTACTCATTGAAAGGTATATTTCGAAGTGTATATTTAGATATCAAAGTTCCGGGTGATCAAAAAGTCAGTATAAATTTGAAAATTTAATAAACCATGGAATAATGTAGATAGGTAAAAATTAATACACGTGCTTGGAATAACATGGCATTTTATTAGAACCAAAGAAAACAAAGTTCACAAAATGTCCGACAAATGGCGCTGGACAGCAAAACGTCAGTGACTGCGCATGACAATCATGTATAAAAGGATGTGTAATGAGAGAGAGAAGCAGATGAGCCAGCAGTCGCAGCATGTTGACGCTACCTGAAAAGGCACTTTTTGTGAAGCTCTATAATCAGAATGGGGAATGTGCTAGTTCAGCGTTACGATCCTATTGCCATAGGAAGGGGATCCGAATGGGTAAAGGTCCATTGACAAATGCAGCTGTGGCGAGAATGATTTCGAAGTTCGAAGCCACGGGTTTTTTAGACGATAGACCCCGTAGTGGCCGACCGAGCACAAGGCGTAATGCTGCTGAGACAGTTCGGGACGAAATGGAGATTGTAGCGGGTTCTTCTATGAACGGGGGAGTCAGTCACACGTCGCACCGACATTCCATATACTACTGTTTGGTTGGCACTTAGGCGTACCCTCCGATGCTATCCGTACCAAATCCATAGGCATCATGAACTGTTACCTGGCGATTTAGTGAAGCGGAGGGAATTTGCGGTGTGGGCGTTTCAAAAGATGGCGGAAGATACTATTGGCTGAGTAACATGTTGTGGACCGACGAAGCTCATTTCACGCACCGAGGGTCTGCAGAATTTGGGCTACCGAAAATTCTAGAACTGTCGTGGAAACTCCATTGCACGACGAGAATGTCATGGTATGGGTTGGATTCACCGCATCAACCGTTATCGGGCCTTTTTTTCTTCAAGGAAATGTGTGATTCTGGTTTTGTAACTGCTACCATGACGGGTGAGAGGTACGCCGATATGTTACAGAATCGCATCATCCCCAGCCCGGCTGATAAACACCTGCTGGAACGTACGATATTTATGCAGGATGGCTCTCCACCTCATATTGCTACACGCGTGAAAGATCTCTTGCGCGCGTCGTTTGGTGGTGACCGTGTGCTCAACCGCCACTTTCATCATGCTTTGCCTCCCAGGTCCCCAGACTTCAGTCCGTATGATTATTGGCTTTGGGGTTACCTGAAGTCGCAAGTGTATCGTGATCGACGCTGAAAGGCGACATCCGACGCCAATGCCTCACCATAATTCCGGACATGCTTTACAGTGCTGTTCACAACATTATTCCTCCACTACAGCTATTGTTGAGGAATGATGGTGGATGTATTGAGCATTTCCTGTAAAGAACATCATCTTTGCTTTGTCCTACTTTGTCACGCTAATTATTGCTATTCTGATCAGATGAAACTTTTGTATTTTTTTGGTTCTAATAAAAGCCCATTCCATTCCAAGCATGTGTGTCAATTTGTGCCACTCTATTTACATTATTCCGTGATTTATCCAGTTTTCAAATTTGTACTGACTTTTTGATCACCCGGTACATTATGGTATCTGCGAAATGGTTTCTTTAGTAGAGGCTTTCAGTCACCTCCTCACTTTCAACATTTGATCGTAAGTGTACTGTTAAATTTTTTTGTCGAACGCTTGAGTGGACGGAGAACGAGACTCCCTAGACATTATTCACAGGCTTTTCTTTCGAATTTTCAGAGCCAAACTGAGAGTGGGAAGAGGAAAAATGGGGCAGCGAACTGACCAGGGCCAGATCTGATTAATTACTTGAGTGAGGCAAAAATTATACAATGGTTATTCTTCCTAATTTTTATAGCAAACGAGTTGTCTGAAATGGACAATTGTCGTATCAAACTAACCAGCGAACAAACAGATTTAAGAGGAATCAGGGTATGTACAAACAATATGAGTCATTTGTCTAAGAGTTAAAATATCTCACCAATAGTTGCTACTGAACTGAAATGAATGAAGCATAAAATAAGTAACCTCTACAAGGGGAATAAAACGTTACATTTGTGTCGAAATGTTGTTCTCTTTTTCATGTTGAATAAATAAACTTAATAGCAAAGTATAGTACAAATAGAAACTTCTCTGATTTCTCTTAATCTATATACCCTTAATAATAATAGACTGCCTGAGTGGCCGTGCGGTTCTAGGCGCTACAGTCTGGAACCGGGCGACCGCTACGGTCGTAAGTTCGAATCCTGCCTCGGGCATGGATGTGTGTGATGTCCTCAGGTTAGTTAGGTTTAATTACTTCTAAGTTCTAGGTGACTGATGACCTCAGAAGTTAAGTCGCATAGTGCTCAGAGCCATTTAAACTATTAATAATAGACTCCTGGCCATCAAAATTGCGACACTAAGAAGAAATTCAGAAGATAAATGGCTATTCACTGGACAAATATATTATATTACAACTGACATGTGATTACATTTTCACGCAATTTGGGTGCATAGATCCGGAGAAATCAGTACCCAGAACAACCACATCCGGCCGTAATAACGGCCTTGATACGCCTGGGCATTGAGTCAACGGAACTTGGATGGCGTGTTCAGGTAGAGCTGCCCATGCAGCTTCAACACGATACCACAGTTCATCAACAGTAGTGACTGGCATATTGTGACGAGCCAGTTGCTCGGCCACCATTGACCAGACGTTTTCAATTGGTGAGAGATCTGGAGAACGTGCTAGCCAGGGCAGCAGTCGAACATATTCTGTATCCAGAAAGGCCCGTACAGGACCTGCAACATGCGGTGGTGCATTATCCTGCTGAAATGTAGGGTTACGGAAGGATCAAATGAAGGGAAAAGCCACGGGTCGTAACACATCTGAAATGTAACGTGCACTGTTCAATGTGCCGTCAATGTGAACAAGAGGTGACCGAGACGTGTAACCAATGGTACACAATACCATCACGCCGGGTGATACGCCAGTATGGCGATGACGAATACACGCTTCCAATGTACGTTCACCGCGATGTCGCCAAACACGGATGCGATCATCATGATGCTGTAACCAGAACCTGGATTCATCCGAAGAAATGACGTTTTGCCATTCGTGCATCCAGATTCGTCGTTAAGTACACCGTCGCAGGCGCTCCTGTCTGTGATGCAGCGTCAAGGGTAACCGGAGCCATGGTCTCCGAGCTGATAGTCCACGCTGCTGCAAACGTCGTCGAACTGTTCGTGCAAATGGATGTTGTCTTGCAAACGCCCCCATCGGTTGACTCAGGGATCGAAACGTGGCTGCACGATCCGTTACAGCCATGCGGATATGATGCCTGTCATCTCGACTGCTAATGATACGAGGCCGTTGGGATCCAGCACGGCGTTCCGTATTACCCTCCTGAACCCACCGATTCCATATTCTGCTAATAGTCATTGGATCTCGACCAACGCGAGCAGCAATGTCGCGATACGATAAACCGCAATCGCGATAGGCTACAATCTGACCTTTAACATAGTCGGAAATATGATGGTACGCATTGCTCGTCCTTACACGAGGCATCACAACAACGTTTCACCAGGCAACGCCGGTCAACTGCTGTTTGTGTATGAGAAATCGGTCGGAAACTTTCCTCATGTCGGCATGTTGTAGGTGTCGCCACCGGCGCCAACCTTGTATGAATGGTCTGAGATGCTAATCATTTGCATATTACAGCATCTTCTTCCTGTCGGTTAAATTTCACGATATCTTCGTGTTGTAGCAATTTTAATGACCAGTAGTGTAGAATAATCATCGATATTGAGTTGGATCATATTTCATGCTTACTGATCAAAATTTGAAAATAAATGAATCCGAAAAACACAGGGAAATGGTTTTTTTCTAAAATTTGTAAGTAAAGTAGATCAAAGAAACATTTACAGTGCCATTTTGGCTATAAATGGTGTCGAGCCTCATTCGAGGACACGTAAGATATTTTCCTATCCCGCTTCATTGTTTCTTCTTTTAGACAAATCATTTCGCAAAACTTTGGATGGATTTTCCTTTGTATTTTTGTCTGTCGTAAATTGGCATGACAACACTTTCGTTGAGACGTAATTAAGGACACAGTGTTTTGGTAAGATCCTCCAGAAGTGACATTTCACGGAAGTTGAGTAGTGTCGGCTGTCAGATACCAAACAGGCTGGCTTCCCCCACTTGGCTCTGCAGCAGCCTCGTCACTGCTAATTAATACAAATCGGATTCCACTGTGGCGCCGCTGGAAGCGACCGCATACCCTGCCTGCCTGCTGCTGCCGACACGGTGCACGGTAAGCGAGTAACGGAGACGGCCGGGGCGCCGTCGGAAGCCAAGCAGCAGCAGCAGCCGGACGAACCCCTCCAACTCTGCAGGAGCTGCAGAGGAATATTGGCGGTTGCAATCAGAGCCGGCGGCGCGCTACGGCTTCCCTCCAGACTTCTGCGCGGCGCGCTGGCAAAGATTGCCGGCCAGTCAGCCACGGGGCGCGGCCAACTCCAGCGCCGCCCCGCGGAGGAAATCGGGCCGCCAACTTCCTCCCGCCGTCCCGCGCTTGGCAATATTTTCATGTTTGTTTCCCTTATGTTTTTGTTTCATACTCTTTGAGTTCCACGAATTGTTTTCTGACAACTTCTTATTATTAGACTTCAGACTTCGTGAGTGGAAACGTGCGCGTAGAACTACTTTTCCAGAAATGACAGCCTTCAGGCTGCTATTAACTTTTTTATCAGCGCTACGTCGTTTAAGGAAAGTTTGGGATACAGTTTTCCAGCAGAAGTAATTAAATCTTCTCGGGCATCCATCTGGATGGGGTCGCTGAAGTTCCGCAAGGTTTCAGTCTGTCACACTCATCACTTCACCAAAAGGGGATTAGACTGACACTCATTGGAACGTCACGGAATTTCCACGCAGCCACCCCTACGGAAGATCGAGAGGATATCGTCAGCTGTTCCTTTAAACTTGTGTGTCTTTTATTTTACTTTTCCTAAATTATGTAGTATCCATTTCGTACCAACGACATGCGTAACCATACTGATTCACAAGCACGTTATTTGAAAACGAAGAGACGAAGAAATATGTTGGTGATCTAACCTCATTGGCACACACAACAGCAAAAGAACCACACTTACGCAAATTTTATCACACTAAAGAACGACGGGCTCCCGATGATGCCTGTTTCCTGCCGAATGTGTAAAACTAAGCATTGATGTTAAAACATCAGTGAAACAAAGAATGTGTTGTTTAGAAATTAGAAGTTACACTCACTTGACTGTTGCTTACAGAAGCATCAATCTCAGTCAGCTAATAAGATGTGTTATGTGGAAGGATACACGAGATTATAATTCTAAAGAGTATTATAATGTTAGAAATATACCGCCTAGTTTCTTATGTAACATTGCTAAATTCTTCTTATTCATACTTATAATCCTAAACTATGTAGATAAGAAATTCTATTCTGCGCAGCGATTTATTCCTAGCAACGTGTAGGTTGAGAAGAGAAAAAAAATGGCTATCAACTTCCTACGTAATATTACTTATACGTTAACAGCTTGGTAAATCAGAATGTAGAAGCAAACTACACGACAAAATAAACGCTGTTTGTGCCAATTTCCTTAGTAAGACTAAACATGATTTTCGACTGTCAAATTACGTCGCTGGAGTTTTGATCTATGGCGCTGGTACATACTGTGATGATTTTCCTAATGATTTTTGAATAAACACACTGCTATTTGACCTATTGTTGTCTATTTAATTATGACCCAGATTTCGGACCTTTATGCCATTTCCAAGTGATTGAGTTTGTCAGTAACATATATTGCCGGATATAAATGACATAAACTCAGTATCTTCAAAATGGCATAAAAGTCCGAAACCTGGATCGTAATTAAATAAACAATACAGTCAAGTGGCGGTGTATGCATCTAAAAATTATTGAATGACTAGAATGTAATTTTCACTCTACAGCGGAGTGTGCGCTGATACGAAACTTCCTGGCAGATTAAAACTGTGTGCCGGACCGAGACTCGAACAGGGGACCTTTGCTTGTATGACTGATGCTCAGAAACCTCAAAAACTGTTTATATCTTAATGAACTAATGACCTTAAAAATACCGTAGTGAATGGACACATAGTCTCAAAGTGAATTTTAAATCATTTGCCTGTTTTTCATGACCGTAGCCCTATCACATAAATGGAATCTGATTGCTCAGTAAGCTCAGTGTGCATATCTTAATTTAAGTATACGTCTGGGTTCACTGGCAGTTATGAGTGCGTCACTCGTATCAGAAAACGTCGGTTGAAATAAAATATGTGGATGTGTGCTTGTACTGGGATGCGCCAAATTACAGGTTCATTCATCAGTAACACAGGCCACAATCTCTCAAAGAGGATTTTAAATCCTTACGAATAGTGAAACTGTAAAATAGTCGTGTCTGTTTCAATACACGAAAAAAATAGACGAATTTTCATTGGGTTTTCACGACGTAAGTAATCTAATAAAGCACTTTATGTACTAGTATAAGGTGCCTTTAACTGTCTAAAAAAATGTTGTTTACAAAGTTAGAGATATTATTTGAATTTTTTGGATTTATGTATGTCCTTTTACTTAAAACTTCTAGCTAAGAGGCCTTGGTCGATATGTTAAGACATACCCTGACGTTTCATCCCCAGGCAATCGTGGAAAGTCATAAGCAAAACAAAAGTTGGCCAACTGAGAGCTCTTAGACTCATCACTTACTCTTTTTCCTGGCCTAGGGATTTAAGTACTTCTTCTTTACTCCTCATAATATTGGTGGTTATATAGAATCTAACTGCCTGACTATTCTTTCTGTTGTAAATTAGCCGGTGTCCTGATGGAATCTAGTGGAGTTGGGTGATATTTTATTCACCTTACTAATATTGGTCGTGTTGATGACTCGTTCCCCGTTGACCGAGTCTAAAGTTTTTGTTGCAGCTGAATGAAAGACAACATCTACACATCATCTACATGATTACTCTGCTATTCACAATAAAGTGCCAGGCAGAGGGTTCAGTGAACCACCTTCAAGCTGTCTCTCTACCGTTCCACTCTCGAATGGCGCGCGGGAAAAACGAGCACTTACATTTTTCTGTGCGAGCCCTTGTTCCTCTTGCTTTATCGTGATGACTATTTCTCTCTATGTGGGTGGGTGCCAACAGAATTTTTTCGCAATCACAGGAGAAAACTGGTGATTGAAACTGCATGATAAGATCCCATCGCAACAAAAAACGCCTTTGTTTTAATGATTGACACTCCAATTCACATATCATGTCTGTGGCACTATCTCCCCTATTTCGCGATAATACAAAACGAGCCGCCCTTCTTTGTACTTTTTCGATGTCGTCCGCCTGTCCCACCTGATGCGGATCCCAAACCGCACAGCAGTACTCCAGAATAGGTCGGACAAGTGTGGTGTAAACAGTCTCTGTAGTAGACCTGCTTCACCTTCTAAGAGTTTTGCCAAGAAATCGCAGTCTTTGGTTAGCTCTACCTACAACATTTTCTATGTGATCATTCCCATTTAGGCTATTTATAATTGTGATCCCCAAGTATTTAGTTGAATTTACAGCCATAAGATTTGTGTGACTTATCGTGTAATCTAAATTTAGCGAATTTCTTTTAGTGCTCATGTGAATAACTTTTCTTTATTCGGGGTCGATTGCCACTTTTCGCACCATATAGAAGTGTTATCTAAATCTTATTGCAATTCGTTTTGGTCATCTGATGACTTTACAAGACGGTAAATGACTGCAACATCTGTAAACAATCTAAGAGGGCTAATCAGATTGTCTCGTACATCGTTAATATAGATCAGGAACAATAGAGGACCTATGACACTTACTTGGGGACCGCCGGATATTACTTCTGTTTCACTCGATGACTTTCCGTCTGTTACTACGAACTGTGACCTTTCTGACAGGAAATCATGAATCCAGTTGCACAACTCAGGAGATATTCCATAGGCACGCAGTTTGGTTAGAGGCTTGTGAGGAACGATGTCGAAAGGCTTCTTTAAATCTGAAAATATGAAATCAATCTGACATCCCCTGTCGATAGCACTCATTACTTCATGAGCATAAAGAGCTAGTTGTGTTTCGCAAGAACGATATTTTCTGAATCCGTGCTGACCATGTGTCAACAAATCGTTTTCTTCTAGGTACTTCATAATGTTAGAATACAGTATATGTTCCAAAACGCTACTGCAAATCGACGTTAGTGATATGCAGCTGTAATTCAACGGATTACCCCTACTTCCCTGTTTGAGTATTGGTGTGAGTTGAGCAGTTTTCCAGTCTTTAGGTACGGATCTTTCTGTGAGCGAGCGGTTGTCTGTAATTGCTAATTATGGAGCTATTGTATCAGTATACTCTGAGAGGAATTTAATGCATATATTAATGCATACATGAATTTAATGCATAGTGGGAATTAATACATATATACCGGCAATTTCAAGGAATTGTCAGTTTATTGCGTACGTTCGTGACACAAATACACTTCCTCTGATGTAGAAATAACTCGATTTTTAAAAGCAGAAGTAGTTGCGTTTGAGAAATTGGATTGATAACTGCGTAATGCACCAGGTATTCAGATGATAAATATAAAATTGAAAAAAATCTGAAATCTTGAGAGTTCACATGCACTCACATTTTCAACAGTAGAGAATCTAATGTCTGTGTGAGTAGCTTGAGTGCATTGTCTAACTTATTAAGGAGTGTGGCAAAGCTCTCTGCGAAGTAAATTTGTCACGGCCGCGCGCTGGAGCCCAGCCAAGGGCGTGAAGGGTGCTTCTTTCTGGGCGACGTTCTGCGTCCCCAGAGCCTCGTCCATAAAGCTGGCACACGCGGGGCATTTCCGCAGAAAATGCGCGGCGCGGCGCAGCGGCGTTCAGGCACGCGGAATGTGGCCAGTGAGGCGCCGTGCTTTGCGACAGGTGGCGGACGCAGCGGGGGCGGCGGAGGCGGGAGGCGCGCCGCAGCGGGCGCGGGGGCAGCGGGCGCCTGGGCTCCTGCAGACGCTGCGCGGCGACGTCACGACGCCGCGCCACTACCTGGGCTTCAACGTCTGGCTGTGCCGGCTCGTTGGGCTGCTGCCACGGCCAGGTGAGCTCTGTCCCCGAGAGGTTCCAGTGCGCGAAACCTGAACTGGAAGGAAGCCTTCCAAATGGTGCCGACAATGTCAAAAGCGTCCTCAGATCTATAGCAAACCTACATCTTCCGACGTAACTGTTCTTGCCGCATCCTAAGTCATCCTGAACACGAAAAGGCTTCCTTTCGTTCTGCAATAAACAGACCTGATGAACTGCCACTACAGGGCAATAAAGAAAAGGAACTTCGCTGATTCTGAAACCTTCTTCTCCCATCTGTAAGAAAATCTTGACACGGCTAACATAACGATCAAAGTGTTCCCAAAAACTGTAAGGTGTCAGGCAAATCCAACACTTTCCATGAAAACCCTGACATTATAGCAAATTCGGCAGTATGTCACATAGCTCCGAATAAATCCTGACATTAAATTAACCAAAGTAATACGATCAACGAGTGAGCAAATGGAACACCACAGACTAACACAACAACGTCTAAATGCATGTCATACCTTCCCACCATGAAACAGACGCAGATACGAGGGGAGAAACGAGAACAGAAGCCGAGAGCAGAGCCGTGTAGGCTAGAAGCTCCTACGGTAAGAGTGGGACAATGGGACACCCGCATTCTCAGCACACCGCCAAGAGGTCCATTCCCCAGCCCATCTTAAAAGATAGAGCCCTCCAGAAGAGCAGTATTGATCTTATGATAACACGAAAAGGGCCACACCAACTGCTAGTTTTAGCATGATACTATACGCGTCTCTGTTAATTAGCAAACGTTAAGAACATTGCCTCACCACAAAAAGTATAACGTTTCTCATTGGATAGACAGAATTTTTGTAGGCGGAGCTTAAGGTTAACAATGAGACGCTGATTGGCCAGTTGAAAACACAGCCAGATACCTTTTTCTTAAACCAACTTTGGTAAACAGTAGTAAGGATAAGTTCGAGAGAGTTGCTACCGAGACGGCGAGGTGTGTGGAGCTGTGCCGTCAGCCGCCCCTGACGCTGCATAACCACCAACAAGGTAATGAATGCACGCGATGCTGCATAAGAGCACATAAGGCTTCACTCAGAACTGCAGAAGTCTCATCTGTTGCATCCCTTTTTTACGTAATACTAATGTTGATCGTCATTTAAACTTCGTGGAATTCGCATTTGCTACTTGATGTTAAAATCTGAGACGCGATGAATTTTCTGTTATATAATTATTGAGAAGCCACTTCAGCCACTGTAATTTACGATAAGTTAAATAAGTAATTAAAGATAATTGAAGGTCACTATAGACCATTTTTGATATTTCCTCTTTCATGAAACTTAATTTGAACCTAGATTATAGATGTGATATGGCATATGTCATCCTTCGATCCATTAAAGATCTTGGAAACCCATTCAGGGAATATTCGTTCACATTTTTGTTGAATGCAGTTGGTTATTATCATCCTGTATTAAAATATTTCTTTGTATCAATAGTACAATTTATAAATAATGTTTTGTGAGTAGAATAAAAATTCCAATGGTAAACTTAACTCATTTCTCGACGTTATTTTACCAGCTAACTAATTATAGAAAAGCCTTGAACCCTTTCCACTAGATTTATTTAGTATTAAAATTCTTTTATAGGGAGTGCAGTAGAGCTGACGTTGAAATCATTAAGTATTTGATTATATCATCGGTAGTCTCACTGAACTCTTCTGAACTCTACATGTCACGTGTGGTCTGGCGTCTCCTTACCAGCAACAGGTCCCAGGTTCAAACATGTCAATTCCCTAAAAAACACGCTCAGAGCGTCGTTGCGCGAAAGTGGTAGGGAGACACGACTTAGAACAAACAGACACCACGCAGAATTTTAGAAAACATAAAAAATATATTTTCAGTTCGTGGAAGATCCACGGAGAGCGTGGGCCATGGAAGGACTTCCGGGTTACGATCGTTCTCTTTCGTCACTTTACATCGTATCCCCATTCGTGAAGAACTTAATATATTAATTACTCAATTGGATGTCACGCAGGCTGTTTGGAAAGTAAGGTTCGGTCGGGTGCAAAATGGAAGCCACAGAGGGAATCCGATGTGTGTGTGTGTTCGTGTGTGTGTGTGTGTGTGTGTGTGTGTGTGTGTGTGTGAATTCGTAAGGGATCAAATTGCTTAGGTCATCGATTCCTAGACTTAAGCACTACTTAAGCTAACTTCAACCAACTTAAAATAACGACGTACACACCCATGCCCGAGGGACTCGAACATCTGGCGGGAGGGCCCACGCAATCCGTCACATGGCGCCTCTAACCGCGCAGCCACTCCGGCTCGCGGAATCCGAAGGAGCTTTGCACAAATCTTTTGGGCAGTGTCTTGAGTATGCCGGTTCTGAGCGCGCAGTGGCCGCTTGAAGATGCCTAGCAAACAGTGATTCTTCCTACTGTTTAAATAACAGTCGTAGGTTGCAGAATGTGCTTTATTAAGAACGACGTTTACGCTCGGATAGGTCGTCGTCAGGTCATCTGAAAGAAATGGCTACAGCCCCTCCATCACTGACAAATTATACGTGCACTAGACATCGCCACGCGACCGAGAAAGCACCCTCGGTCCTGCGCCTCAAAATAAAAGGTCAGCAAAGTTTCGATTTTTAGGTAATGTGTCCTATGCCAGAACTAAACGCTTTCGTGGACAGAATATAAGAACAGTTCATACCACATACAATAAAATCCAGTATCAATATATTCAAAATGGTTCGAATGGCTCTGAGCACTATGGGACTTAACATCGGAGGTCATTAGTCCCCTAGAACTTAGAACTACTTAAACCTAACTAACCTAAGGACATCACACACAACCATGCCCGAGCCAGGATTCGAACCTGCGACCGTAGCGGTGGCGTGGTTCCAGACTGAAGCACCTAGAACCGTTCGGCCACACTGACCGGGTCAATGAATTCACAATAGGCGTCCACAGAAAGGTAAATATGCTGCCTCTAGCTTATATATGATCGAGTACTGTGAATAACAAGCAGCTGATAAAGGCCAGTCGGCAGGGGCTTCCAAGATTAGGTTTCAGGAGCATTTACTCACTAAGAAGGAACAGGTTAAGCATAATTTCGCCTTCGCTAAGCAAAGTAATGCAGTGGCCATCAGCCACATATGCTCGGAAACTTACGGGTTTTGCACCACGTTTCCAAATGTAAGAGCCTCAGTCTGCTTGAAGAGATCGAAATTGTTAAACATTCACGCGCTAAGAAAGATACATTACTCAATGATCAGTTATGCAGCAAGAATCAAGTTTTCTATTATTGCATGTTTCCCATTTATAGACAAATTTATTAGTTTTTAACTGTTCATTACCAGGGCCTCGGTCGCTTGTCACGAGCATGCAGTTGTATTTTACCTTTTTGGCATTATTATCGTTCAGCTACAGATTTGTAGTCTAATCTTCATTTTATTGCTCTACGTATTGTATTTCATTGTTGTCGTACAACGCATTTGACCATAAGGGTTTCCTATGTTTCAGTGCACAGTTTCCGGTCTAGCATGTTCTACAATGTGTACGATATATTCCCTTATCATCTATTAGGTTTTATTTGTTTTCTAATTCATCCATTACAATTTGAATTTTACGCCGTTATCACAATGTAAACCTTACGACGGCACCGCATGTCAACTGTTATTTCAAATAGCCCAATGTCTTGCATGAGCTCGTATTTTCCGTACGTGTACTCCATATGAAAACGGATGGGCCTCTCGGGTCGTTGTAGAGTGTGGGCTGTTCACTGTTTGCTCGCAAAGTCCTGTACTGCGCTGCTAAGCCTGCCGTCTCCTCCATGAGGGAATATGCACTTTTCGGTTTCTCCTTCACTCTCTACTAATGCCTGATCCCAGTGATTTTATTGCACTATTTTTAAATATTATTCCATATAAGTTCTTACTTAGTATTTTTTATGCGGTATTGTGCCTTTTTGACGAATGATTTTGGGAAGACAATTTCTGATCTTTTACGTGAGGTAATTACGTTTCTCTATACTATTTTATTCGGTCGCTTTTCGAAGCTTATTTTGCTTTTCAGTAGTCCAGAATAGGACCACGCCGCATGTGTTGCAATATCGTTGTCCCTTTATATTTTCCAGGAAAGCTGATGATGCCCTACCTGAGCGAAACGTGTCGTTCTGAAGTTAGTAATGAACATACTGCAACCTGCAACTGTTTTTTAATTAGAACCAATAGAAGGATGGTGTACCACCACGCCAAGATGGGACAGAATAATCTTCAGCGATTTTTGTTGTTGTTGTTGTAGGTTTCGCAGAACAAATACTACCTTGTTGCTGGACTTTTTAGTGTAAAGGGTGTAGGGGTAGTTTTCTCTTCATTTCCACTAGAAAGGATATTAGGTACTATGTCCTTTAACCCTCCTAAGGAGTTTGTTTATATTTCTGTCACATTACGTTACATTACTTTTTCTCCTTTTTTGCTTATAAACATGCGTTACTTCGTTATGTCTTTGGGCTGTCTCGATGATGGTGCGGGGGACTCTGAAGCGATGCCACCTCTCGGGGACGACAAGATTCCACATAATCAAGATGTTTCGTACTGGTCCTTGAAGCCTCAATGGTAGCGAGCAACTTTTGTGTCTATTATACGATTATTTCACTGATGGTCTCCACGTGCAATTCCTGACTGAGACCCTGATCCTTGCCCATCTAAGTGCTCCAAGCATTAACCGTAGGCATCGGTTTTGTATAGTTTTCAGCGGTTTGAGGTAGCATCCATATGACGTTGGTGGCAGGTTTGTTGTTCGGTAGAGACATAGCTTGCCCATCACTTTCAGATGTTGACTCGACAATAGAGGGTATAATTGATGAAACAAGTGCATGATGCTGTTGCAATTACCCTGAACGTCGTCGTTGAAGCTGAGTTTCCGGTTCAGTATCACTTCCAGATATTTCACCCGATGTGTCAAAAGAAGTGCGATGGTGTGCAGTGTCAGTGTCAGGTACTCTCTTAGTTGGGGCTGACGTCAAGTAAACATAAATGCCAGCAAATGCCGAGTCCCGCCAAGTATGAGTGTCAGGAGAGAGACGACGCCTCATGTATTGCAGACAACGACATGTTTACATTTTCATGGCAATTCTCGGGAATGAAGATGCTCATGCAGCGTTTTCAATGGAAAGTGTACAATCACCTACAATACAGCCCGTAAGTGGCTCTCCCTGAGCTTCATCATATGAGACGCTGGCTATGAGGACAATTTTCTGGCTCAGACAACTAGCTGTGGACCAGCGTGGAGAATTGGTGGAAAGCACAGGCTGCTGCCTTGTATGATGAGAGTGTTGTAAATTTGGTACACCTCTACGACACATTTCAAAGTCAGAACAACGCCTAAGTTGAGAAGAAACAGGGAAGTGTAGGTAACTGTTGAAAAAAGAAAAGTTTTTCAGTGTGTTTCCGAAATCGCGATCGATCAGATCTGCTTTCCTCAATAATCCTCGTATTTCCAAGGAATAATTTATCAATCGCGAATTCTACATGGATTATTGGTCCTGAAGCAACCCATGAAAAAAGTGCTGCCACCGATTATTTTTCAAAAGATTCTTAAATCACTGATGGTATTCGTCAAAGTTGCGGACGTCGATCCATCCAACGATGCACAAATTAGGATGCTCGTTGAAAACCGTCAAATTTTCCATTTCACTGTAGTCGAGTAAAACCTGCCGCCGATGCATTTTTTTCTCCAAGTCTTTCCTCGAAGACAATATTATGACTCGACAACAATTGAGAGTAGACCGCTTTCCAATCTGGACTCACTTTTGCGATATAATAGACCCAGAAAGGAAGCTGTCACAATAGGCGATCAGCAGACCAAATCGATCGCTGTACAGCCAGAGTGAATAGGCTGCATCCGCGACATTACTAAGCTGATCAACGTCGCTTTAGATGCATCTTCATCAAAGACTTATATCTTAAGACACTACCGGTTCATTTAGTTAGAATACGGAACTCTGAGTGATCCAAATAACGTACTTTCTTGACCACTGGAACCACGTGTCGTGCCCGCGATGGAATAAGACCTGTATACTACTCCACGGACAGAAAGTTACAGCCGGCCACTGTGGCCGAGCGGTTCTTAGTGCTTCAGTCCGGAATCACGCTGCTGTTACGGTCTCAGGTTCGAATCCTGCATCTGGCATGGCTGTGTGTGATGTAGAAAACCGTCTATTACAGCTACAACTAACACCAGGTAGCTGGGTACAAAACATAAATACGATGTCTTTAACATACAAAGTCCTATGTGGATCCAACCCAAAGCCATTTTTTGCAATTTCAGTGTACGAGAATTATTTCAATGCCACTGTTTTCCATATTGGCAATTCAGTGATATTACTACAGCTCTTATCCGACGGAAATGCTCACAGGTCTGCTAAATTCAGTTTTGAGAAGTGAAGTTATATGATACTTTAAATGTAAAAAGAAGGATCTGGCAGACAATTCCTAAGTTCTGCAGTTCTACAAACTTCCGGATGTGGCTGCCAGACGAGAGAATCATTTTAATTATCGCTCGAAACTACCTTCGTCAATATGCTGAACCAGCACACAGCAGCTGTAGAGCAACTCTTACATCTAGCTCCATGGATCCGACTCCGATAGTTTGTTACCCCATTTTTCCATGCAGTTTCAACTGAATGTAAAGTACATCCCTGTGCATCCGGCATTTACCATCAATGCACAACCAACTTTTAATAGACAATTCTTCACCGTCTAAAAGAAGTGTGGGACCCAGGGGAAGCAGCTAGGGGTATAAAACAGCTCCACCATTCTTAAAATTCTTCCATAATTTTGGAGAAAGCAGTGATATAGACCAGTCAGGAAAATAATTTTTCATACAACAACTCAAATGCACTGAGGAGAGTACAACAAAGTTTCTTTAACGATTTACATATTCTTGTGTTTTAATATGACATTCTAATTTTTCTTTGTTATACACTGAGAATTCCTAGAAAGCCGACTGTTCGCTGCAACGTTGATGTTTGGCTAAAACTCGAATATTTCACTGAATCATTAAGTCCAAATCACATATCTTGCAACATTTGGCTAGCCAACTTTCCTTAAATAAAATAATATTCATAAAAGCTTTACTACTAAAAACAAAAACCACTTCCATGACTAAGGAGGTGCATTAATTTCACCAAACAATGTTTTTAAGTTTTGTTAACCACGTTGATAATGAAAAATATTCATAAAACCGTTGCTACTAGAACATAAAAATGTGACAAATAGCCCCTAACATGAGGCCCTTTAATTCTGCGTATGAATCAGATAGACGCGAGCACATCAAAGGATTTTAACCAAAATAATAGATCCACGGGACAGAAAATGATATAGAAATGTACTCTACTTTGCACTGCAATTTAAACTTCAGATACCGTAACTCTTCACGGGAAAGATGTAATCACAATACAGTAACAACGTAACCCGATATGCAAGTGGGCGGTGGGCGGGGAGGGCCTTAAATATCACGCTGCCACCGTGGTACTTGGACCAGTGATTGCTAGCGTCGACCACTGCCAATGATCTGCAACATAAATCACACCAGCGGCAGACAATATTCTGAGGCATGAGACACGCAATCTTATCTAGAGAACAGGTTACCAATAACTTTCAGTGATATACGTCACAACTAAATGCAACCACAATTAACCTCCATGAGTTTCTTGGCCAGTCACCGCCCATACAATTTAATGAACCAATTGTTTAAAACCACCAATAAAAAAATGGCCTAGACTTTAAAAAGACACACAATTATCTCGGTGCACATTCAAACGCCAGACTACAATAATGAACTACAAGGTAGAATGGGAGAAACATCCCGGCGTGGCTTGGAAAGCCATACACCGACTTACGCACTACTTGTTGCACTTCTAGCTACGTATGCAGCCATGCGTCGTGTCTGTTTGTTGGGCGAAGCTACACTTCCTTAACTGCCGTCTAGATATCAAGTCACGACACCGAAGTAAGCAGCTAGAACAGTTCCTAATACACTCCTGGAAATGGAAAAAAGAACACATTGACACCGGTGTGTCAGACCCACCATACTTGCTCCGGACACTGCGAGAGGGCTGTACAAGCAATGATCACACGCACGGCACAGCGGACACACCAGGAACCGCGGTGTTGGCCGTCGAATGGCGCTACCTGCGCAGCATTTGTGCACCGCCGCCGTCAGTGTCAGCCAGTTTGCCGTGGCATACGGAGCTCCATCGCAGTCTTTAACACTGGTAGCATGCCGCGACAGCGTGGACGTGAACCGTATGTGCAGTTGACGGACTTTGAGCGAGGGCGTATAGTGGGCATGCGGGAGGCCGGGTGGACGTACCGCCGAATTGCTCAACACGTGGGGCGTGAGGTCTCCACAGTACATCGATGTTGTCGCCAGTGGTCGGCGGAAGGTGCACGTGCCCGTCGACCTGGGACCGGACCGCAGCGACGCACGGAAGCACGCCAAGACCGTAGGATCCTACGCAGTGCCGTAGGGGACCGCACCGCCACTTCCCAGCAAATTAGGGACACTGTTGCTCCTGGGGTATCGGCGAGGACCATTCGCAACCGTCTCCATGAAGCTGGGCTACGGTCCCGCACACCGTTAGGCCGTCTTCCGCTCACGCCCCAACATCGTGCAGCCCGCCTCCAGTGGTGTCGCGACAGGCGTGAATGGAGGGACGAATGGAGACGTGTCGTCTTCAGCGATGAGAGTCGCTTCTGCCTTGGTGCCAATGATGGTCGTATGCGTGTTTGGCGCCGTGCAGGTGAGCGCCACAATCAGGACTGCATACGACCGAGGCACACAGGGCCAACACCCGGCATCATGGTGTGGGGAGCGATCTCCTACACTGGCCGTACACCACTGGTGATCGTCGAGGGGACACTGAATAGTGCACGGTACATCCAAACCGTCATCGAACCAATCGTTCTACCATTCCTAGACCGGCAAGGGAACTTGCTGTTCCAACAGGACAATGCACGTCCGCATGTATCCCGTGCCACCCAACGTGCTCTAGAAGGTGTAAGTCAACTACCCTGGCCAGCAAGATCTCCGGATCTGTCCCCCATTGAGCATGTTTGGGACTGGATGAAGCGTCGTCTCACGCGGTCTGCACGTCCAGCACGAACGCTGGTCCAACTGAGGCGCCAGGTGGAAATGGCATGGCAAGCCGTTCCACAGGACTACATCAGCATCTCTACGATCGTCTCCATGGGAGAATAGCAGCCTGCATTGCTGCGAAAGGTGGATATACACTGTACTAGTGCCGACATTGTGCATGCTCTGTTGCCTGTGTCTATGTGCCTGTGGTTCTGTCAGTGTGATCATGTGATGTATCTGACCCCAGGAATGTGTCAATAAAGTTTCCCCTTCTTGGGGCAATGAATTCACGGTGTTCTTATTTCAATTTCCAGGAGTGTAGTTTTAGTACATTGGAATATTCAGTTAAGATGCACACAACCCACCGAAGCAACTCGACGACTCCAATTGTAGCAGACTCAAAGGAACTTGTCCTTGCAACCTCTAGGAAAACCCCATCACCATGGGCAATGGATGTGCCTTGCACGATTAAACACGTCGTAGCGGCTGGCCACGCTCCTTCGTGATGCCGACTCGGCCTCTCGGCGTGCTACATACGAACACAGTGTGACGTCACTCCACCTCACACCGCGGATACCCGCACCCGCCTCTCACAGAGCGCGCGCGCTGCCGTTAAATCCCGCCGCCAGAGATGTGAAGAAGGCAAATAACCATCGAAGTCGACTCAAAGATCTAGATGACAATTGTCGGAAACTGGCGTCAGGAACGCACCAGCTCGCTCGTAATTTTCCCCAAAAATTAACTTATAAGGATAGCTGTCTCAATCGAACACTAAATCAAATGCTCTACATTACTCCTGTCTTACCTATTTGCTCTTACCGTATCGCAGTCAATGACGCCTCTTTGTTTTCCCTACTCTTTATTCTTTGTGTTCGGTACGTTCGTCTTTCTTTCCTACTCCGCCGGCCGGTGTGGCCGTGCGGTTCTAAGCGCGTCAGTTTGGAACCGCGTGACCGCTACGGTCGCAGGTTCGAATCCTGCCTCGAGCATGGATGTGTGTGATGTCCTTAGGTTAGTTAGGTTTAAGTAGTTCTAAGTTCTTGGGGACTGATGACCTCAGTAGTTAAGTCCCATAGTGCTCAGAGCCATATCTTTCCTACTATCCCACAACTTTAGTAACGTCATTTACTATCAGCGCTCTCAGTTCAAATGTACCAGGTGGCTATAATTAAAGTGCAGCTACTTACAGAGGTTTAGTGAAGGTTGTAATTGCCATATGACAGCGAAACTCGGTAGATATTCTCATGCGTTAATGTGGAATTGATGTACGCTGGAAAAAAAATTAGTTCCAATTTTAGCCACCAAGTGCATATTTGGCGCTGTTAATGCAGGAAAGACGTATAGAAGTTTTTCCATGTGTAGTGGATTAGGAACGAGACGTGGGCGGAATAAGTGAAAGGAGTGGGAAATACATATCGTCGATGTCATTATTAACTGCCGCTTACACAATGTGTTCTGTATGAGGACCGGCGACATGGACAAGTTGCTCTATTGCATCAAATTTCCATAAGGTGGTAAAAATTGGAACCACTTTTTTCCATCGTAAATCGGTTCCACATTAACGCATTAGCATGTCTACCATGTTTCACTGGCATATGGTAATTACAGCTCCCACTGGGCCCTGCCTGCCTGTAATTTATTTTCGTTGACTTTCTTTTCTTGAAGAAATATAGATTTTTGCCCTTTACAGCCATTACTGTTTTCACTTTACACAGATTAAAGCATCTAGCAACGGTGCTGTAGCACACAGTCCGATAGTAACTGTGCGCCTGACGGGGTCTCGAACCCAGAGCCATTGTCTTTCTTGGGAATTGTTGTACCTACTAAAATATCCAGGAACCGTTCACGAACCACTGGCGAGTATCTTCCCTCCTACGTGCCGAACTCGTAGAGGAGGGTCATACGTGCTTGACTTAAAAGTAGAGGTATTGGCTGCGAAGGCAAAGTTTCTGGGTTACAGCAACAGTCCGGCACACAGTAGCCATCGGTTAGGGAGTTTCAGTTTAGTGCTCACTCCGCTGGTTAATGGAAATTCATTTCACATTATTATCAGATTATTATAGATATTAATCAGGTTGGACCGTTCTGGAACATGTCATTGACAACATGGGACATTTTCTGATTATTGTCTAAGCCTTTCGTTGTGAACTTATTACCTCCATTCTCTCAGGATGGAATCCAAATCGCTCACTAGATCAAGTTGTTCCTGCGTTGCCTAGTTTTTCCGCCATGCGAAATGTCCATTCGTGAATTTTCTGCATAAAAATGCTTATTATTCGATTTTAGCTTTACAGCATGTTCCGCAGAATTACACAATCTGAACAGTTAATCTGAGTTTTTCCATTCATGTATTATCTAATGAATTTTATCCTGCACTCGCATGGATAGCTGTGCATTTTAAAACGGCGCTTCAGAGACGGGGAGATGCGCCAGGACAGACCGAGTCCGCCCGGTGCTGCGAATTAACGACGAGGGCTGGTGTGTCGGCCACCCTGAATGTGGTGTTTAGGTGGTTTTCCACATTCAACTACGTGAATACCGGGAAGGTACCAAGATCCCGCTTCAGTTACACGAATAACAAACAATTAATCTTTCTCTCAGTTTCGCATGAATAACGCAGCAAGCAGACAAAATGGCTCTGAGCGCTATGCGACTTAACTTCTGAGGTCAGCAGTCGCCTAGAACTTAAAACTAATTAAACCTAACTAACCTAAAGACATCACACACATCCATGCTCGAGGCAGGATTCGAACCTGTGACCGTAGCGGTCACTCGGCTCCAGACTGTAGCGCCTAGAACCGCACGGTCACTCCGACCGTCGCAAGCAGACAGTTGGCGTACACATATTCCCTCCCGAGGGGTACAGAGGCGGTGGCTTGAGGGCATCTGGGCACCCCTTAAATTGACCATCCTAAGTCCGTTAATAACCGTCCCGAGCCTATGACAATTCGGGTGAAAAGCACAAGAAAAAGAAGTAGAAACATTTTAGCCTGTTTTTCTTTTTCCATATCCAAATATACGGTGGTGTACTTTTCACTTCGAGACTATTGCATTTACACTATAATTTGGGTTTAAAAGGTTCCTAATTACTTTTCGTTCTGCCTTTTGGACTTCTTCAGTATATCTCTTTCCGTTAAAAATTGTTTCAGGTCCATAAAGACACTCGGGATTGGTGAATGTGATGTAGTGTCTACGTTGTGTATCTTAAGATAAATTTCTTGTAAAAGTCGTCTCTTGTGAGTCAGAAAGCTGCTTCAGATTTTATGACAAAGAGTATCGTAGTCACTATTTCCCTTCACAGTTTCCTGAAGAGTTTCAACTAAATATTTGAAGTGGAAAACTCTCCATTTTTCTCGTATTTAGTATTACGAATCTTGGGTCCCACTTTGTTGCCAGACGAGCACTGACGTTCCACTTACATTTGGAGGAACACTCTTTTTACCATTTCTTTAAGAGTTTTTAATGTTGTTTAAGTGTGCTGTCGTAGAATCGCCAGTCCATCTGCAGTAGGTAGGAGAATGTCGTAATATTTTTTCTTTTCTATTTCATTGTTTCGCCGATTTTAAGCCCAGATTTTAGTTTTCGCCTCTCTTGGACCACTTTCTCTAAACACAGTACAAGCGCTTTGGTAGGAGTTTATCATCTTTCCTCACTCCTCTTCTAATTACAAAACGATGCGACATTCCACCTTGATTTCTTTTTTGTTGCAATTTGTACGGTTAAGTGTTTCAATATGATTGTGATTGCTATTATTATTATCTTTCTTTCTTTTCTCAGACGTTACGTCTGGTCAAAAATGGAAAGCGACGTGGACCTTGATCTAGCGTGACTTCCTTTTAACTGTAAGGTGTATGTTACATTGCATTTAGGAACTTCCTGGTAATTGAACATGTATCAATAATTACAGATTTCTGTAGCTGTATATATAAGTTTGTATGTAGCTGTATTGCGTTGATGTACTGGTGGATATTGTGTGGTATGACTCCTGTAGTTGATAATATAATTGGTATAATGTCAACTTTATCCTGATGCCAAATGTCCTTGACTTCCTCAGCCAGTTGGATGTATTTTTCAATTTTTTCTCCTGTTTTCTTCTGTATATTTGTTGTATTGGGTATGGATATTTCGATTACTTGTGTTAATTTCTTCTTTTTATTGGTGAGTATGATGTCAGGTTTGTTATGTGATGTTGTTTTATCTGTTATAATGGTTCTGTTCCAGTATAATTTGTATTCATCATTCTCCAGTACATTTTGTGGTGCATACTTGTATGTGGGAACATGTTGTTTTATTAGTTAATGTTGTATGGCAAGTTGTTGATGTATTATTTTTGCTACATTGTCATGTCTTCTGGGGTATTCTATATTTGCTAGTGTTGTACATCCGCTTGTGATGTGATCTACTGTTTCTATTTGTTGTTTGCAAAGCCTGCATTTATCTGTTGTAGTATTGGGATATTTAATAATATCCTTGCTGTAATATCTGGTGTTTATTGTTTGATCCTGTATGGCAATCATGAATCCTTCCATCTCACTGTATATATTGCCTTTTCAAAGCCATGTGTTGGATGCGTCTTGATCAATGTGTGGCTGTGTTAGAAGATACAGGTGCTTGCCTTGTAGTGCTTTCTTTCTCCAATTTACTTTCTTCGTATCTGTTGATGTTATGTGACCTAAAGGGTTGTAGAAGTGGTTATGAAATTACAATGGTGTAGCCAATGTATTTATATGGGTGATTGCTTTGTGTATTTTGCTAGTTTCTGCTCATTCTAGAAAGAATTTTCTTAAATTGTCTACCTGTCCATAATGCAGGTTTTTTATGTCGATAAATCCCCTTCCTCCTTCCTTCCCGCTTAATGTGAATCTTTCTGTTGCTGAATGTATGTGATGTATTCTATATTTGTGGCATTGTGATTGTGTAAGTGTACTGAGTGCTTCTAGGTCTGTGTTACTCCATTTCACTACTCCAAATGAGTAGGTCAATATTGGTATAGCATAAGTATCTACAGCTTTTGTCTTGTTTCATGCTGTCAGCTCTGTTTTCAGTATTTTTGTTAGTCTTTGTCTATATTTTTCCTTTAGTTCTTCTTTAATATTTGTATTATCTATTCCTATTTTTGTCTGTATCCTAGATATTTATAGGCATCTGTTTCTTCCATCGCTTCTATGCAGTCGTTGTGGTTATCCAATATGTAAACTTCTGGTTTAGTGTGTTTTCCCTTGACTATGATATTTTTCTAACATTTGTCTGTTCCAAAAGCCTTATTTATATCATTGCTGAATACTTCTGTTATCTTTAGTAATTGGTTGAGTTGTTGATTTGTTGCTGCCAATAGTTTTAGATCATCCATGTATTGTAAATGTGTGATTTTTTGTGGGTATGTGCCAGTAATATTGTATCCATAATTTGTATTATTTAGCATGTTGGATAGTGGGTTCAGAGCAAGGCAGAACCAGAAAGGACTTAATGAGTCTCCTTGGTATATTCCACGCCTAATCTGTATTGGCTGTGATGTGATATTATTTGAATTTCTTTGGATATTAAGTGTGGTTTTCCAATTTTTCATTACTATGTTTAGTAACTGTATCAATTAGGATCTACTTTGTATATTTCCAATATTTGTAGTAACCATGAGCGGGGTACACTATCAAAAGCTTTTTGGTGATCAATGCATGCGTAGTGTAGCGACGTCTAGTTATAGCTTGATATGTCACCACTGCATCTATTATCAGTTGATCTTTACATCCTTGTGCTCCTTTGCTACAGCCTTTTTGTTCTTCATTTATAATTTTGTTCTGTGTTGTATGTGTCATTAATTTCTGTGTAATGACTGAAGTTAATATTTTGTATATTGTTGGTAGGCATGTTATGGGGCGATCCTTAGCTGGGTTTGCTGAGTCTGCTTGATCTTTAGGTTTCAGATAAGTTATTCCATGTGTAAGTGTATCAGGGAATGTGTATGGGTCTGCAATGTAACTGTTAAATAATTTAGTTTAATGTGAATGTGTTGAGGTGAACTTCTTTAGCCAGAAATTTGCTGTTTTATCTTTCCCAGGGGCTTTCCAATTGTGAATAGAATTAATTGCTTGGGTGACTTCATGTTGCAAAATTATCACTTCAGGCATTTGTGGTATTATCTTGTATGCGTCTGTTTTTTGATTGTATCCACCGTGAATTCCTGTTATGCTGTACCGGGTTTGACCATATGTTGCTCCAGAAGTGTTCCACGTCTGTTATGTTTGGTGGATTGTCTATTTTAATGTGTGTGTTATCTATTGTCTGGTAAAACTTCTTTTGGTTTGTGTTGAATATTTGGTTTTGTTTCCTTCTATTTTCACTTTTTTTTGTATCCTTTAAGTCGTTTAGCCAATGCTTGTATTTTCTGCATCTTTTCATCTAATTGCTCTATCGCTTCTTGTTGTGAGATTTTGCCTAACCTTCTTCGTTTTTTGTGTGACATTTCATTTCTTATAAATTGTGTTAGCTGCCTGATGTCTTTTCTCAGTTTTTCTATTCTGGTCTGTAGCCTGTGTTGCCATGCTGGTTTTGTGGGTTTCTTCTGTGTGTTGTTTGGTTTTGATCTCTGCCTAGTGTGTATATTTAGTGTAGTGAGTGCTCCTATATAAACCAGTAGTTGTAACTCTTCCATAGTTGTATTTTCATTTATTTTGTTGTGTATGATTGTGTTGATAGTTGTTATTGTTGTTTCGACTTGTGGGTTATTTGGTGGTCTATGCAAGAATGGTCTAATGTCTGTATTTGTGTCTTTGTATTCTATATATGTCAACTGAAATTTTTCTTCTATATGTAACATGTGTGTCATTTCGTGTTCTATTTGTGCTTGTTCTGGTGGCTGTCTTAAGATTTCGTTTTCCTCTGATTGTTTAATTGATGCGTGTTGTTCTTTGTTTGTTTGCTCTGGGATGTTTAAGTCCATTACTGTATTTTCTTCTTCTTCTTCTTCTTCTGATTGCACATTATTTTGTTCCAGTATTAGTTGTACTTGTTGTTTGATGTTTTCTAATTCTGACTGGGGTATCCTGTTATTTTTGATTATTATACGGATCTGATCAGCTAGTCGTTGTTCTGGTAAAAATTTTAATTCTGGCTGTCTGGTTGGTTGGTTGGTTGGTTTGGGGAAGGAGACCAGACAGCGTGGTCATCGGTCTCATCGGATTAGGGAAGGATTGGGAAGGAAGTCGGCCGTGCCCTTTCAGAGGAACCATCCCGGCATTTGCCTGGAGCGATTTAGGGAAATCACGGAAAACCTAAATCAGGATGGCCGGACGCGGGATTGAACCGTCGTCCTTCCGAATGCGAGTCCAGTGTCTAACCACTGCGCCACCTCGCTCGGTGGCTGTCTGGTAATAAATGTTGTGCATACTTGTGATCTGTATCCAGTTGTGTTGGCTCCTAAGTTTGTTGCTTGGTAATAACAGAACATGAGGTGTCTGTTAACTTCATCTGACCATCTCATCTTCTGTCTTTGTTTTCCTCCTAGAGTGGTTCCAGGAAGCATATCCTGCAAAACACTTCTATTTGGATTTATATCATTTTCCGTGTGGCTAGCAGTGTCGTTACCATTGTGGACGTCATAGGGTTCAAACGTCGTCCCCGACCATGACAGCGCTTGTCCGAGGCTTCATTAGCTCTGTCCTGAACCAACTAATCACACTAAAAGGGGGGTTAGCCCTATTAGTGGTTTGTTCTTTTCGTGCCTTTTACGACTGGCAGAACATACCGGAGGCCTATTCTTTGCCCGGGCCTCCACGGGTATTATTATTATTATTATTATTATTATTTGTATGTAATACTGTTTCCCATATTACTTTCAATCTGACAATATCGTAATTCAATTTTAGGAATTTTCTGGACTTTTTTGTTATCTGTTACAATCTGACGATTTTTCCAGAAGCCAACAATGCAAGATATGTCCAGTTACACAAAACTGAAATAAAAATGAACACGAATACGCGGCGCTCGCATGCCTGACGCTCTTTCGCAGCTGTATGCCGCTTAAGAGGTGACTGGTTTCGCAGGCCAGCCGCTGTGGGCCACTATCCAGCCGCTGGTGTGGTCGTGCCTGCTGATGCACCTGCTGTGCGAGCTGGCCGACATCGGCCTCAACATCGCGGACGTGCAGCAGCTGGGCAAGAACCTGCCCGTCTCCAGTCTGGTGGGCGGCTCCTGGTACCGGCTGTCCTACTTCACACTCCGCAGGGACGCCTACTGGCGGCTCGTGTCCAAGGTCACTCGCTGTCTCGCATGTCTGTAGGGCTAACGCATCTGGACGACCTTTGCTGTACCTTGATTATCAAGAGATCCTCTAGTCCGAAATGTGATTTCTAAAGGTTCCTGTGTTCCAGACTACATGAGGTAGACTAGCAACGATCATATCACCAATACAGAAAAGAAATTGCTTGAAAGCGACCGCAATCAGTTGAGGATATTTTATGAATAAATACATCCAGATAGCTTAATACAAGCCGCTTGACAAAATAGAAAAGTTGTTGAGGAAACGGAAAGAAACTTCATGCTTTGAGTTACGTCGATGATTGCAAAATCGGATCAACAAGAACTTGGCAGTATGAACGCAGCTATTACTTCGACGTTACCTCTTCTGTGTCCTACGGGCATGTACATTTTGTTAAGAAGGGCACCACAAAGCATTTATATCCTCTCTTGAGGCAAGCTGGCTTACTGCTGTTCTTCCTCTGCAGAATACAGCATTAGGACGGTGTTGACTTTCGCACTGGTGCCACGCAAGTCCTGTCGGGGCTTGAGCTGGAGATCTTACCCATCACTGGAGATCAGCATCACTCACACAGTTCATAGGCACACACGTGACGTGTGTGCTGCAGAAGAAACGGCTCTACGTTTAGTGTCACATCAGAGATAACACTCGAGGGAGCAGGACATCCGTGGTGTAGCGTAGTGAAGTCAGAGTTTACTCGATCAATAATAGCTGTGGTCCGAAATCATACCCTTTGGGTCGCCATTCTATAAGACCAGGAGTAAGACTGCTGTGCGTCACCAAAACGTTGGATGGATGGGACCTACATCTACATCTACAAAGATATTTCGGAAGCCACCGTACGGTGTGTGGCTTAGGGTAACCTGTACCAGTACTAGCCATTTCCTTTCCCGTTCCACTCGCAAACAGAATGAGAGAAAATCTATTGTCTCTCTGCCTCCGTATGAGACCTAATTTCTCCCATCTTGTCTTCGTGATTCTTTCGTGCAATGTACGCCGGCGGCAGTACAATCGTTTGGCAGTCAGCTTAAAAAGTCGGTTCTCTATATTATCTGAACAGTGGTTCTCTAAAAGATCGTCGCTCTCCTCTAGGGACTGCCCAAAGCATCTCCGTAACACTGAAGTGTTGCTTGAACCTATCGGTACAAAATCTAGCAGCCCGCCTCTGAATTGCTTCGATGTCCTTCTTCAATCCGACCTGGTACGGATCCCAAACACTCAAGCAGTACTCAAGAATAAAAACAAATGGTTCAAATGGCTCTGAGCACTTTGGGACTTAACATCTGAGGTCATCAGTCCCCTAGAACTTAGAACTACTTAAACCTAACTAACCTAAGGACATCACATACATCCATGCCTGGGGCAAGATTCGAACCTGCGACCGTAGCAGTCTCGCGGTTCCGGACTGAAGCACCTACAACCGCTCGGCCACCACGGCCGTTTGTACTGAAGAATAGTTCGCGCCAGTGATATATATGCGGTCTCCTTCACATGTCAAGCATTCATTCCTATAATTCTCCCAATAAACCGAAGTCGACCATTCGCCTTCCCAACCACAGTTCTCATTTGTTCGTTTCATTTCATACGTCCAGACTTTGAATAACTTGACTGTGTCAAACTGGACACTAGTAATAGTGCATCCGAATATTAAACGTTGGTTCATCCTACTGATCCCCATTAACTTGCATTTTTTGTAACTGCCTTTCGTCACACCAACTGGGTGTTTTATCTAACTCTACGGTCACTCACCTTCGACACCACACCGTACACCACAGCATCATAAGCCAAACAATTGCAGATTTCTGCCTACCATGTCCGCCAAAACATTTATGTCTATACAGTACAACAGTGGTCCTATTACACTTCCCTGGGCACTCCTGACGATACCTTTTTCTCTGCTGAACACTCGCCGTCGAGGAAGACCACTGGGTTCTATTACTTGAGAAGTCTTCGAGCCACTCACATATCTGTCCACTTCTTCCACTTGCCCGTAGCTTCGTCAGCTGCCTACAATGGGGCACCATCTCATATGTTTTCCTTAGGTCGCCGCCATACTCGCCGTTGATGATCTTTGGAGGTAGTGAGTGCAGAATCGCGATTCGTCACCGACCACGGTGTGACACCATTCATCTGCGGACCATTCTTCCTGGTCACACTGAGCGGTTCCCGTTGTGCTGTTCACGGCAGCCTGTGCAAGGGGCCGTAATTCACTATCCCGGCTGCTCCTTTTCTGTGACACATGGTTCGGAATGACATAGAATGTGTCAAGTAGTTCATTACGTATTCCGAGATGGCAGGAGCGTATCTGAAGGCACTTCGATGCGCTTGGTGCGCCACACAGCGGACGTCTGTGATGGTGGTCAGACATTGTCGACCCTAACCTCGACGAAAATTATGCCTTCCCTCGAATTCCCATACAGTCTAACAACGGGCCACTGTCGCATCCAATTTGCCCCCAAACAGGGAAATTGCACGATTCGACCAACTGGCCCAGAGCCTTATCAAAGTCTGTCAGCCACTTATCACGCTGTGTGACATGTGACATCTCTATGCCCTCCACAGTGATCATTCGACACGTGAATCCGTGACGTCTCTTTTATGCCGTAGCACGTCTTGATTTAATACTGAAATAGATTTACACTAATGCACTTTGGAGGCAGTTGTACGATTCCCACAGAACTGTCATTCCAATCGTTTGCATACCCGCAGTAGGTGGCTACGTGTACGAAGGTACACTGACATACGATTACGTCTTTTGGGTGCTTCTCTGGTGCCTTCACTGACAGGCGTTCATACAAACAGTGAATAACTATGTATAACTCTGTTTCAGCTACTGTCATTAGATTGAAATAGAATTTGGAAATGCAATTGCAATGTCAGTATCGATAATAATTTTTTTACATCATCATCATCATCATTTATGACTGATTATGCATTTCAGCGTTCAGTCTGGAGCATAGTCCCCTTTATAATATTCCTCCAGGATCCCCTATTCCGTGCTAACATTGGTGCCTCTTCTGATGTTTTTTTCTTTACAATCTGTAAATTTTAATCTGGACATCGCAGTAGCCGAAACAATGGTACAAATATAGCAATATATTAAAAGATATTGAGGGCTTGATTTGCTAATCAACAACAATATAATTTATGCAGCTGTGGTTGCTTCGGTGAAGGGAAGGCCAATAACACAGAACCACACACACATTAAAAGAAAAGCTTAGTTTTTAACTATTTTCATTGAATCAGAGTAAAGATTATGCTATGGAAGGCACTATGAAGGGGTGGTACAGTACTGGGCTAACATTAATTCAGACATCCTTTAAAACAAATTTATTAACAAACAATTCTTACTCAACGGTTATTAAAAACATATCGTTCTATCCCTTTTATTTTTTTTTTTTCTTCTTTTAAACGGTAGCCATTGCAAGGCTTACTTTTAATTGTTAATATTTACACTGATCCAATATCAAGTATAAAATACCGGTGATGCAGTAGAGTCAAATTTGAGCCCAACCCAATTATAACATCAATTAAAAGTTTCAACTCAAACTCGAGGGCTACTTGTGATAAAAAATTAAAATCCTCAATGCTATCTGAAAAATACATGTAGTACCTCTTAAACAAATTTATAATAACAAACTGACAGCAATTCAAACCTAAAAATAGTCGCCAGAGAAATCCAATTTCACAAAAGCACTTCAAATACATAACAGCAAATTACAGCGAGACCCCCTTATCACAGGTTTGAATACACCAGTTTTTCTCGTGCCACAGTTTATGATTTGCACTCTTACTGGAGAGAAGTAGCGAACAATTTCAAAACAAATGTGGATGCGAAAGTGCTTCAGATAAACGTCTAAGTAAGAGATGCGAACTGTTCAGTTACAAAATGTAATTACTTAACTCAAGAACAAATGAGCAGGACTAAAATTCACCCGATGATAATTCAATGGGTTTACAGAGCCGAAATCTTGCAATCTTATTTTATTTCACGTATCAGTCTTGCACACACTTCCTGGCAATACATTACACACATCATTAAATGAGCGTGATATGATCTGGAACATAAATCAGTTACCGCTGCAACCATAAAGCATACAAAATAATGGCACCCACCAGAGGAAACACAGTCACGGTCTTGTGATATGAACAGTTAAAACAAACAAATGACCAGTCTATAAGAGTGGAAATAGTGGCACCTGACAAGGGCAAACTCAATTACAATTTCGCATGACGAACAACTAAAACGCACAAAATGGTAAATTCTTGACAACAAGGTAATTCAGCTTCATGTGGAGTTATCCAGTACTCGTGTGTAAATGAAATCAGGGTGCAACGACAGTATAGTGAAGGCAGTAGAGAGTTCAAAACGTTGCTTTAACCGCCGATCTCCTACACCAGTATTGTGCAACTGAAGCTCTCTTTCTTGCCAAAGGGGTGCTCCTTTCCAAATTACAGCTTTCCAACAACGGCTCCCAACTAGAACTAGGCCGCGCTATCACACCAGGTGCGATCAAGTCGTTTTCCGGCATGTACACGGGCTGCTCCCAATACAGGGACCGCCTCGCCACTTTCCTCGTGCTCAAAAAATGGCTCTGAGCACTATGGGAGTTAACTTCTGCGGTCATCAGTCCCATAGAACTACTTAAACCCAACTAACCTAAGGACAACACACACATCCATGCCCGAGGCAGGATTCGAACCTGCGACCGTAGCGGTCTCATAGCGCCTAGAACCGCTCGGCCAGCCCGGCCGGCTTTCCTCGTGCTGCTGCGAACTCAAGACTCCCGTCGCTGCCCATCAACTCCGGCTTGCGGGCCTCATCCGCGCCAGAAGTTTCTCTGGCAAAGATTCTACACAACCAGCGATTACACCAGAGGAGTAAAAAGTTGGAAAAATACCAAAACTTTACGGAAAGTTTATACTCACGGCACAGATGTCCATGTTTCAAAATCAAATGTATATAAATTACTCTTTTTCGGCCTCTGAATACTACAAGACAGAACAAAATATAGGTCACTCACAGGTGACATCGAGCTAATATCGTGTAACACTGCCTGTAGCCTCGATAATGGCTTGAATTGGGTGTGGAAGACAGTCCACAGGTTCTTCACGTGATTCAGGATATTAGTGAGCTTTACGGAGGAAAAAGCTGTTGTATACGTTGTGTGTTAAGAAACTCATGACTCTTGTTCCCGTCCGCAGCTCGTGGTTGTGCGGTAGCGTTCTCGCTTCACACGCCCGGGTTCCCGGGTTCGATTCCCGGCGGGGTCAGGGATTTTCTCTGCCTCGCGATGACTGGGTGTTGTGTGATGTCCTTCGGTTAGTTAGGTTTAAGTAGTTCTAAGTTCTAGGGGACTGATGACCATAGATGTTAAGTCCCATAGTGCACAGAACCATTTGAACTCTTGTTCCCAACGATGATGAGAAGGTAAAGGCAGCAAGCCTTGCCTCACCTGCAGTTGTTCGTTCATGTAGGCAGCCATAAGAGGGGACTGCGAACACTTCAGTGCATAGTACTCAATCTCATGGGACTTACGGTCCTCCAAGGGAAAAAATCCAGCGGGGACTCAGTGAGTGACGAAAGAAAAATTCCCAGGAAGGTGAAAGAAGTCATCTCAGGAGCAGTCGAATACGCAGGTCGTAATAAATTACGAAACTCCAACGATGTCAATCGCTTTTGAACTGAGACTGCTTTTAGATTATCCGGGAGACAGGTGTTATGGAGAATGCAGCTACCCTCTATTAATTGCGTCTCAAAATTGGTATTAATTCACACGATGCTCCCAAGGAATGATTAAGGCCTTCTGGTCTGCTGCCGCTAGAAACACCGTATGAGAATTATAAAGGATAGATATGGTGAATTCTCACCTGGAGTTGGGGTGTTTACAGTAAAATTCAGAAACATTTAGTCTACCGAGATCATGAACGGATACATAGGAATCAGAATAAATAACAATGATAGACGTTGTTTACTTGTCGTTGGTAGGATGCATCTGTCATCGGCTTCAGGACGTCAGTCGCAAAATTATTCACAGATGGTGTACATTCCCTAGCACGGAATGAAAGGAAAATCGCTCATACAATGTCGGTGCTAATTACAGTCTTTCGGAGCACTGATCAGACGTTATCAGACAACAGCCCAACTTCTAGGAAGCCCTGTGCTGCTAAGAAGAGACTTGATCTTTTTTAGGGTATTCTCAAGAAAACAAGCTTTAGCGACGATTCTGGTATTAAAGCAACGAATGCTGATAAATAATTTGTAATAACCCGCTTCAAACACGGAATGTGAACATCTAATCCACGTACGACGGAGAGGGTTATGATTTTAGCACATCTTAGACGGCGTTTCTGACAAATATACATATATGAGCAAAATAATAATAAAATTTAAAGAACAACCTATGTTTATAGTACTACAGAAAGACTGTTGCTGCAACCCAAGTTTTACACTTTCCCTGCTTAAGAAAATGTAGAGATATTAATAACGAAACTTTAATGCTAACTGGGAATTCCTAACATGGGTAATGTATTAAGTCTACAGTAGTTTATTCAGTCACAGCTATGCAAATTATGTGTCAGAAGATGGCAGAAATTGTTAGCCCCTTCACATTCAATAAAGAGGTCAATAATTTCCACCCGGAATGACGTGCATCTGAAATTGGATCTGAAGTCTACAAAAAGATATACAGTAATCCTACATCTAAATTCGTATCCACTTGGAACGCGCGCACACACACACACACACACACACACACACACACACACACACACAAACACACACACTATATACAGAGGGTGGTGAATCAGCTGCCCCTACCAATGGGTTTACTGTGACTCACAAGGCCTTCAAAAACTACTTCAGAGATTTTCTTATTCTCTCTCTCTCATTATGTACACACTATTAATCCTACAGAAAAAATGAGCAGGTCCTTTTTGTATGAAAAACGAGAGGAGCATCAGGTTGATAAGTGAACTCAATATAGTCTTTGTTGGCGAACTCAGAAATTCGAAAGATCTTGTACACAGCTACATCTCTTTCTTTAAAACTCTTAAGTCCAGCCACTGATGCAGACACATACCGCAGCACAGCAACAGTACAAAAAACTCCTTTCATTATCGCTGTAGAGAAGCTAATGGTTTGCCCTTAGTTAGCAAGAGAATATGAACATTTTGTGCATGGTGTTTGAAAGCGTTGAGGGTTGCATTGAATATATATATATATATATATATATATATATATATATATATATATATGAGGGGGGTCTTCCCCCCATGAACCATGGACCTTGCCGTTGGTGGGGAGGCTTGCGTGCCTCAGCGATACAGATAGCCGTACCGTAGGTGCAACCACAACGGAGGGGTATCTGCTGAGAGGCCAGACAAACGTGTGGTTCCTGAAGAGGGGCAGCAGCCTTTTCAGTAGTTGCAAGGGCAACAGTCTGGATGATTGACTGATCTGGCCTTGTAACAATAACCAAAACGGCCTTGCTGTGCTGGTACTGCGAACGGCTGAAAGCAAGGGGAAACTACAGCCGTAATTTTTCCCGAGGGCATGCAGCTTTACTGTATGATTACATGATGATGGCGTCCTCTTGGGTAAAATATTCCGGAGGTAAAATAGTCCCCCATTCGGATCTCCGGGCGGGGACTACTCAAGAGGATGTCGTTATCAGGAGAAACAAAACTGGCGTTCTACGGATCGGAGCGTGGAATGTCAGATCCATTAATCGGGCAGGTAGGTTAGAAAATTTAAAAAGGGAAATGGATAGGTTGAAGTTAGATATAGTGGGAATTAGTGAAGTTCGGTGGCAGGAGGAACAAGACTTCTGGTCAGGTGACTACAGGGTTATAAACACAAAATCAAATAGGGGTAATGCAGGAGTAGGTTTAATAATGAATAGAAAAATAGGAATGCGGGTAAGCTACTACAAACAGCATAGTGAACGCATTATTGTGGCCAAGATAGATACGAAGCCCACGCCTACTACAGTAGTACAAGTTTATATGCCAACTAGCTCTGCAGATGACGAAGAAATTGAAGAAATGTATGATGAAATAAAAGAAATTATTCAGATTGTGAAGGGAGACGAAAATTGAATAGTCATGGGTGACTGGAATTCGAGTGTAGGAAAAGGGAGAGTAGGAAACATAGTAGGTAAATATGGATTGGGGGACAGAAATGAAAGAGGAAGCCGCCTGGTCGAATTTTGCACAGAGCACAACATAATCATAAGTAACACTTGGTTTAAGAATCATGAAAGAAGGTTGTATACATGGAAGAACCCTGAAGATACTAAAAGGTATCAGATAGATTATATAATGGTAAGACAGAGATTTAGGAACCAGGTTTTAAATTGTAAGACATATCCAGGGGCAGATGTGGATTCTGACCACAATCTATTGGTTATGACCTGTAGATTAAAACTGAAGAAACTGCAAAAAGGTGGGAATTTAGGGAGATGGGACCTGGATAAACTAAAAGAACCAGAGGTGGTACAGAGATTCAGGGAGAGCATAAGGGAGCAATTGACAGGAATGGGGGAAATAAATACAGTAGAAGAAGAGTGGGTAGCTTTGAGGGATGAAGTAGTGAAGGCTGCAGAGGATCAAGTAGGTAAAAAGACGAGGGCTAGTAGAAATCCTTGGGTAACAGAAGAAATATTGAATTTGATTGATGAAAGGAGAAAATATAAAAATGCAGTAAGTGAAACAGGCAAAAAGGAATACAAACGTCTCAAAAATGAGATCGATAAGAAGTGCAAAATGGCTAAGCAGGGATGGCTAGAGGACAAATGTAAGGATGTAGAGGCCTATCTCACTAGGGGTAAGATAGATACCGCCTACAGGAAAATTAGAGAGACCTTTGGAGATAAGAGAACGACTTGTATAAATATCAAGAGCTCAGATGGAAACCCAGTTCTAAGCAAAGAAGGGAAAGCAGAAAGGTGGAAGGAGTATATAGAGGGTCTATACAAGGGAGATGTACTTGAGGACAATATTATGGAAATGGAAGAGGATGTAGATGAAGATGAAATGGGAGATATTATACTGCGTGAAGAGTTTGACAGAGCACTGAAAGACCTGAGTCGAAACAAGGCCCCCGGAGTAGACAATATTCCATTGGAACTACTGACGGCCGTGGGAGAGCCAGTCCTGAGAAAACTCTACCATCTGGTGAGTAAGATGTATGAAACAGGCGAAATACCCTCAGACTTCAAGAAGAATATAATAATTCCAATCCCAAAGAAAGCAGGTGTTGACAGATGTGAAAATTACCGAACTATCAGCTTAATAAGTCACAGCTGCAAAATACTAAGACGAATTCTTTACAGACGAATGGAAAAACTAGTAGAAGCCAACCTCGGGGAAAATCAGTTTGGATTCCATAGAAACACTGGAACACGTGAGGCAATACTGACCTTACGACTTATCTTAGAAGAAAGATTAAGGAAAGGCAAACCTACGTTTCTAGCATTTGTAGACTTAGAGAAAGCTTTTGACAATGTTGACTGGAATACCCTCTTTCAAATTCTAAAGGTGGCAGGGGTAAAATACAGGGAGCGAAAGGCTATTTACAATTTGTACAGAAAGCAGATGGCAGTTACAAGAGTCGAGGGACATGAAAGGGAAGCAGTGGTTGGGAAGGGAGTAAGACAGGGTTGTAGCCTCACCCCGATGTTGTTCAATCTGTATATTGAGCAAGCAGTAAAGGAAACAAAAGAAAAATTCGGAGTGGGTATTAAAATTCATGGAGAAGAAATAAAAACTTTGAGGTTCGCCGATGACATTGTAAGTCTGTCAGAGACAGCAAAGGACTTGGAAGAGCAGTTGAATGGAATGGACAGTGTCTTGAAAGGAGGATATAAGATGAACATCAACAAAAGCAAAACAAGGATAACGGAATGTAGTGTAATTAAGTCGGGTGATGCTGAGGGAATTAGATTAGGAAATGAGGCACTTAAAGTAGTAGTATTGATTTAAGTGTCAGGAAGTCATTTCTGAAAGTATTCGTATGGAGTGTAGCCAAGTATGGAAGTGAAACATGGACGATAAATAGTTTGGACAAGAAGAGAATAGAAGCTTTCGAAATGTGGTGCTACAGAAGAATGCTGAAGATTAGATGGGTAGATCACATAACTAATGAGGAAGTAATGAATAGGATTGGGGAGAAGAGAAGTTTGTGGCACAACTTGACCAGAAGAAGGGATCGGTTGGTAGGACATGTTCTGAGACATCAAGGGATCACCAATTTAGTATTGGAGGGCAGCGTGGAGGGTAAAAATCGTAGAGGGAGACCAAGAGATGAATGCACTAAGCAGATTCGGAAGGATGTGGGTTGCAGTAGGTACTGGGAGATGAAAAGGCTTGCACAGGATAGAGTAGCATGGAGGGCTGCATCAAACCAGTCTCAGGACTGAAGACCACAACAACAACATGAGGGGGGTGGGAGGTTGTGGGCGGGTGTACGCAGTTATAAATATTGAATTAATCGACACAGATGGTGGAAATATTTGTTATTTTGTGAGCCAGTTATGCCTTATCGTTTGGTTCATACACATAAAAAGTACGCAAATGATAAGAATTTGTGTATATTAGTTTATATTATTGGGCATATGAATCCCTGTAACAACTTTACTTCACCTTATGACCCACGTATTCAAGGGCGCTGTATGATACAGGGGTAAATACAGTAAATGGTGGAATTGTTGTTGTTTGTACCTGCGGAGCTCCTCATTCGTGTCTGCTGCCGTACAGTACGCAAGCTCGTTCAGCTGCTAACGGCTACAGTCCGCGTGGAGCGAAAACTTACGACCCTATCGAAGGGAACAACGATCCAGTGTACGCATGAGCAAAGTAAGACACGCTAGGACATTGGAGAAGCTGTACACAGGAATCCGTCCACTGTGTACTGTATCACCCAACGCTATAACGCGAGTGATACCACACTAAACCAGGCTAGGACGGGTACTGGGCCAAAATTTCCTTCTAGAAATAATAGGCAAATGATGAAAATGTTGAAGCAAAATTCCAGAATAGCAGCAACAGAAACTGGATCATATGAATAAGCACGTCTCATTTTTGAGTAGAAGGCGGTTCGTGAAAGAACAGTTCGTAGATCTCTGAACATTAGTGGGTATAATTCCCAGAAAAACCCTTGTGTTAGTAACGGAGTCAAGGACAAGTATTTAGACCTTACCACTGAATAGGTAACGAAGAAAAATGAGTTCTGGGTTCGTGTCTTATGGTCAGATGAAAGGTAATTCAGTGTATACCGCAGTGATGGACGAATAAACGGGTGGAAGCTGAAGAATACTGAGTAGAATCCTAAAACTATGGAAGCTACGGCCAAAGATGGGAACGGCAACGTGATTGTATGGGGACGTATAGCGTCAGGTGGTGGGGGTGAGCCTGGTTTCATTGGTGGCAACATAGACAAGTATGTTAAGAAACGGTACAGTAGTTTCCGCTCTATAAGCAGCAGGTTTTGCTGCTCGCTCGCGCCGGGAAATATAAACTGAGGCGGGTCCGCAGCCAGATTTATTACACGACGCGGCCGGCTGCGGGTGCAACAGAACCCATGTGGACGGGTGGAAAGAAATGTGTCAGGCTTCATAATTTATATGTGTCGTGTATTATGCATTTTTGGTACGTGAATGTGAATCTGCACATGATCTTTCCTAATCCTCCTCACACCTTTCCGTAAAGCGTGGCCAAATCTTTGTTGGGAAGTAGTTCTGTAGTACAGTAGTGCCAACCTTACTCCTGGGTAGTGGATCAGAGAGACAGCACAGGCAGGTAAAAAAATGGAAATGTCGTGTGGCTAGGGCCTCCCGTCGGGTAGATCGTTGGCCTGGTGCAGATCTTTCGATTTGACGCCACTTCGGCGACCTGCGCGTCGATGGGGATGAAATGATGATAATGATGACAACACAACACCCAGTCCCTGAGCGGAGAAAATCTCCGACCCAGCCGGGAATCGAACCCGGGCCCTTAGGATTGACAGTCTGTCACGCTGACCACTCAGCTACCGGGGCAGACACAGGCAGGTAAATGTCAAAGACTTTCCAGTGTCACAAGATTTGGGGTGGGGAGGTTGGTCACAGCCAAATGGTTCCACCATATCCTCCACCGGGGCCCAGGAAGACCTCCGGGTGCCCGCCATATTCTGGGGAGTGTTACAGAAAGGGGCTAAGTGAGCAGACGTGCTCTCAGTGCGTCTGTCTCAATTTTCACGCATGGAAAGAGGTATTTGAATATTTGTACTAATTCTTTTATTTACAGCTTCGGATTGTGTAAGGAAATGAATGTGCTCGTTAAATTCCGGAAATTTGACCCCCTGTGTTAAAGTATCTGGTCACCAGTTTGCCCGTTATCCTCCTCACATAGTGAATGTCCTATGTAAAATATTGGGAGACTTTGTGTGGTATACATTTGGTCAACGCAATTCCATCTTGCCCGTAGAAATGTGAGTGATGATTAGTATATAATATACCCGAGCTATAAGTTGTAAAATTGTAATATCTGTAAACTGAAACAGTTGCTGCAATCGCTGTAAAGTCGACTGATATTGTTTAAAATAAATATGTAATCAACTGTCATCAATCTTTAACATACCTTGAAAATCACAAAGAAATCAAGTTAAAGGAATTTATTTTAAATAAAAGCTATAGAATGCAGGGACCAACACATCAGCGTGTGAGCCCTCCAGCCCCTTGCTTAGTATCGTACAGAAAGGGCACGTTCTCTAGGTAGCACTCTCAAACTCCCCTCCCCAGTTTTCCGTTGCGCAATTTTCATTCATGGCTTGACGACATCAACTTTCATCTGGCGTCCCTAGGCAAGGAGGTTAGACGGTAAACTTTCAATACTACAAAAACATCAGCGCAGACGCACTCAAAAACTAAATCTGGGAAATAATTTTAATTTCCAGCCGCTGATCGTATACAACACACCACTTATACTCAAAACATTAAATGATTCACCTGTCTTGTTCCCGATCGAGACCATCTGGTAAGAATTAGAAGGTAGGATCAGTAAACGCCACATCACAATTAAAAGAGACTGAAAGACAGTATTTTGCAGGAATGGAATAATATTGATTAGAAATTAACCAGCAAGCACGTACACTCAATGCCAAGAAGTTAGGCAGCATTTATTCATAGGAAAGGTACGATAACGAAGTACCAGAGCGCTGTGTTTTGTTTATTTGAGTACTTACGTCCAAGTATTGGGAGAACACATTTCTGTTTCCATCACGAAAATGTGTTTATGTATAATTTAAGTAAATGGATGCGATATTCTGAATGAAAAAATGTGTGTTAAAAGTGTATAATAGGTTTCTTTTAGTGCGTATGTTTTCGCCTTTAAACGTTCTCTTTCTGCAGAATACACGGTACATTTGAATGCTTCTCTGCACCTATGTATGTAGAATCCGTAGCACTGTGAATGGAAGACATCAGAGGCAGTTGCTGTGAAAAAACGGTATGAATAGACGCAGAGCATAAAAGACCATATACCCAACGTTCGTCTGTCAGAGGACCTTTGAACTTATTCTAAGCTGAAACACAATGACGTTCCTGGAAAATGCCTCTCGCAAACAGTAAGCGTTCGTATCAGAAGCGCCATTCACGAGAGACACAGCTCGTCCTTTTCGCATTCGAAAAATCTAAAACATTAGTCACACGAGAACAACTAAGTTATGTCTTCATAAATCTCCGAAAGACATTCGAAACTGTAACACATGCTCGAGTGATATCAAAATTCTATCATTGAGAGCATATTTATAAATTACTTATTTCGCCGAAGAATTTGGGCGGACTGAACCTAGTACATGGTACTCGTCGACGAATATTTGACGGAAATATACATTACAGCTGATAATTTCGGAGATATACGATAGAAACATCAATGTTAAAACATTGATACGTGTAAATGATCGGGTAACCGGGTCTGTCACATTTTCTGCTCATGACATTCCTACTTCCTGTGATTTAGTACAACTTGCTTTTAAAGTATAATATTAACAACAACAAACATAAAAACTTGACAAAATGCGATAACGTGGTGAGCGGTAAATAATTGGAACGCGTCATGTGCTGTAAATGCGGAATGTGATGAGCCAGCGAAGTCAGTATTAGAGAAGACGAATGACAGACTTACTCGTTAGGTCTGTTGCGGAAATTATGGGAGAATGTGGAAATCTGTAAAAGAAGCGGAATGCCACACTCTGAGGCGACAAATTCTGAATTACTACTTCGTCATGGGAGGTCCTTGTTAAGGAGGCATGGCAGCTGTCATGAAAAATATCTATGACACGCTCGTAGGCTCGTAACAGATTAGTACAGTCCGTAGAAAAGAGTATCAGTGACGCATAAGGAATTTAAATGGTAATCTTTGGAAGAATGCCCATGCTTATAACGTGGAATACGAAGAATGCGCAACCATTCTTTCTCACCCGTTACAAACTATCACAGAGATAATTAAACCAAAATAGAATCGGATGCTTACACAACTTCACAATTTTTACTTTGCTACGTATGAACTCGGAATACAACAGAATAGTGACTAGCTCTGACAATCAAGAATTGCCCGTCAGGCGTTTCTCATTCGGTTGCAACTTACGAACCTAGACGCAGTCCTGAACACACAGTGTTTAGTCAACAGGAAGCTCTAACACCACTTACATGCATCAAGATTAATTACGTCATTGCTGTTGGAAGGTAAATAGAAGACAATCGTCAAAAGAGATGGATGGAGCTTGGATAATGGTATACGAGTGCCTCGTTAAATCGTGTGCTGAATTGTAAGTATTCTGTCTAAATATTATAAACAACCACAGTGACGAGGAAGTCCACGCTACGTCTACGATATGAGTACAAGATATGTCACCGATTATAATGCTTCCAACAAAGATGGACAGGAAACCTCTTGGGATCTAATCAGAGTAGTAACGTATCAGTTAATACAAAGAAATAGTAACGTAAACAAATGCAACATGGAATGCTGCAGGGGAAAAAATTACTGCTGAAACTGCGATAAGTTATCGTTTCAAGTAGAAGTTATTAAAAACAGCTAATTGTTACATGAAATCTCATAAAATAGATAAAAACTGGAGGGACAAATTGGGAATATACCTTGAGTGAAAGAACCAGGAGGTAAAATAAGAATCGAAGGCTAAAAGAGGAGTGCTCGATTTAAAAACGTCGTAATGCACGGTTGCAATATTTCTCCCCTACTGTTCTATTTTTACAGAGATGAAGCAATGGTACTTTTGAGAGAAAGATTCAAAAATTTAATCAAAATCCTAGGTTAAGGGATATCAATTATAAGATTCGTGTATGACGTTTTGAATAGAATGTCTGATGAGCTCAGGAAGTGGAAAAGTGGACTGGGAGTAAGCAAAAGAACGGCCGAATTATTTTGGAATAGTTTAATTAGGTTACTGATAACACTCAAGCACGTAGTAGACTATGTTTAGGAATTCTGCTACTTTCGAGGTAAAGTAACTCATCAGGGACGAGGCAAGCAGGATATAATAAGCAGGCGAAGGCAGCTTAAAGATATCAAACATACCCGCCTCCGTATTCGAGGCCGATAACGCACCCTTGTGCGATACCACTGGACTGGGAGGTATGCCAGTTCGAATCCTGGTGGTGTATGAAATTTTCACTGCAAGCATTTGGCCAGCAAGAGGAGGATAGGTGGTGGCGTAAGGTTGCTGATCACCTGTCTTTGCGCCATTAAAGTCCAGACATATCCGTCATCCTTCACAAAAGTGCATTTGACACTGCTGATAGTGATCCATCCGACATAGACTGATGTTAAGCTCAGCGGTTCCATTTGCGCAATTGGAGAGAAGTGCCCTATGTGCTGCCAACGTGCTCCACCCTCTCCCTTCCCTTCATCCATAACAGCACAAACGCAAGACAATACAGTATAAAAAGTGAACGCAAACATTCGTACAACACAAATACCTACTGGACTGTTCATAAAAGGTCAGAAAGAGGTAACGGAAAACTACCCGACTAGCAAATTATCTAGAACGGCAATGCATGATTCCTGCATCTCCTACAGTCATTCCCCGAGTATGGGACCACTTGTACGTCGAATATCAAACATAGGTGCTTGTTTGAAGAATACATTCTCACAATTGCGCATCTGGAGCAGAGTATTTAACTGAAATGAATCATGGATAGTGATAAATCTTCAAAAGTAGAAAACTAAAGTGTTTCAAAGATACGGTGTTACAGAACGATGCAGAAAACTGAGTCTTCTGACGAGGTACGAAAGCAGGAGGGAATGAGTGTATGGGAAACTCTGATTAGGAGTAGGGACAGATGAGAATGGACATACGAGGTAACGCGTGTTAGGAATCGGGGAATGTCGTCCACGGCAACAGAGGACGAATTAGAGGGCAAAATCTGTACGGGAAGGTGGAGACTCGACCACATTCAATAATAGAGTATATTTCTTGTACTTGCTGCGCCGAGACGAAGAGGTTAGTGGAAGAGAGGAATGCTTGGTGGGTGGCATGAAACCAATTAAAGGACTGATGACCGCAAAATTGAGGCGAGCCGGCCGGAGTGGCCGAGCGATTCGAGTCACTACAGTCTGGAACCGCGCACGTTTGAGTCCTGCCTCTGGCATCGATGTGTGTGATGTCCTTAGGTTGGTTAGGTTTAAGTAGTTCTGAGTTCTAGGGGACTGATGACCTCAGAAGTTAAGTCCCATAGTTCTCAGAGCCATTTGAACCATTTGAATTGAGGCAAAAGTAGAAACATGCTTGTTTGAATACAAAATGGAAGTATAAAACTTGAATTTCTATGGCCCAGTCTCACTTGTTCCTCGTATTTCGTTCTGACACTTATCGCTTCTCTCACTTTTGGTACTGGTTTGCTTACGTGACAAACGCCGAGTTGTAACGGGGTTCCGAGTCAGCATCACGCTGTAGTTCTCATCCGTTTCACTGGGTAAGTCACTTCAGTTGACAGAGGAAGGCTAAGACATACACTCTGCAACACTATGCCTGTTAAAATAGTGTGGTATTAAAAGTGTTCTTCCGCATTATGACAGTATTCCCCTTACTTTATGCAAATACAGTTAGTATATCGACTAGTGCCCATACTTTCCGCAAGTGCAGCAAGAGTAAACCTCACATTAGGGAAGACATTGGTTCAGTTTCATTTCTGGTCTTCCTAGTTGTGGGTCTATAGTAGCTCCATAGATCCCTTCCAGACAAGCTTTCACTGTTATCCATGAAATGCAATCGCAGTTGCGAATACGAACAATCATCAGCTGTATAAACGAATGACGACAATGAAAATTTCTGCCGGACCGGGTCTCGAAACTGGACTTCACGCTTTGCGCTAGCGGTCGCCTTAACCGCTTTGGCTATTAGTGTATGACGCATGGACATGCATGCAAGTCCGAAGGAACGTTGCATCGTTCTCCTCAACAGCACACACAGTGCAATAAGGTATCCACTGTTATCGACGTTGACAAGGAGATGAACTCAAATCGTCCACATTTTTCGACACTGAAATGATAATGAAATCAAGACCATACGCTGTCGACAGACGTTGAAATACATCAAAGGGGACAGTTGAAAATGTGTGCCCCGACCGGGACTCGAACCTGGGATCTCCTGCTAACATGGCAGACGCTCTGTCCATCTGAGCCACCGAGGGCAAAGCAAATTGTGCGACTGCAGGTATTTATCCCTTACACTCTCCCCGTAATACCAACATTCCCAACTTAATGTCCACACACTACATTCGTAGTGCCCCTTCCCACTATACTCATTAATTGCGGCAGACACAGACTACGAATGTGGTGTGTGGACATTAAGCTGGGAATGTGGGTCTCACGGGGAGAGTGTAAGGGATAAATACCTGCAGTCGAACTATCCTTTGCGCCTTCGGTGGCTCAGTTGGATAGAGCAAGTGCCATTTAAGCTGGAGATCCCAGGTTCGAGCCCTGGTCGGGGCACACTTTTTCAACTGTCCCCTTTGATGTATTTCAACGTCTGTCGAGTGTATGGTCTTGATTTAGTTATCATTTCTTTGTAAAGTGCTGCATGGTCGAACATATACCATCTCCATACATATTTTCCTACAGTGGCAACAGGAGCGAGTGGCAGACGTGAGCAGACACTTAGTCGTGCGTCGCTGTGCTGACGAAGCACTCCGGCACACACTGCGGCAAGCGTTTTCCAGCCCCGCCGCCAGACACCGTGTTCCCCACACCTTGCTGAAACCGCTCTGCCCTCTCTGCGGCTAAACCGGTGAAGATGACACCGTGCTAATTGTTTCGCGCACGCTGGTGTCTCTTTGTGCTCCGCTTTTCTCGGAGCCGTGGATGTGACAGTTTCCCTATCTGGCGGGAGTATCTCCCAGTATTTTGCGGTTGCCGCTTTTGCAACGGAAGGTAGCAGTTATTTCTTCCGGTTTTATTATCCGCTGCATTCAAAGCACCTTTAAAAGTTAACTTCCAAAATAGAACCTCTTTAGGAATATTTACTTCAATATCATGAAGTGAGTGATTCTAATAAAAGAGAAAGACTGCAATTAAGATGTATGTTTAACTGTAAGTCTGCTAAATTGTTAAAATATCAAAGACTTGGTTGTTCCCTACTTCTCATTGCACCAGTATACACTTGTGAGCCAAAAAATGAATCCTGCTCGACAGCTTGTTTTTCAGCCTTCACAACAAAATACATAAATGATTCTGCGTATCACGGATCCGAAGGTTTGTGGAGGTACGTATCATTAGATGTCTACGCACATGTATGTAATTCTGTTAAATAACGGGCTGCTGATTTGCTTACGTGTTGTTGGCGCCCGATAGCGACCCAAACGCGTTCCATAGGATTTACGTCAGAAGAATTTGGTCGCCGAGACATCAACGTGAGTTCACTATAATGCTCCTCAAACCACTGACCACGGTTATGGCTCCGAGGCAAGGACAATTATACTGCTTAAAGATGACAAAGCAGTCGGGGAACACGGTTCGCAGCTGACAACATCTCTCCGATTAGTATAACACATCTTATACAAGCGCGGGAGAATGTGTCCCATAGTATAACACTGCTGTCACTAACGTGCGTCCATGGTGTGCTGCACATTTCGAGCCGCCAAAAAATGGTTCAAATGGCTCTGAGCACTATGGGACTTAACATCTATGGACATCAGTCCCCTAGAACTAACCTAAGGACATCACAAAACACCCAGTCATCACGAGGCAGAGAAAATCCCTGACCCCGCCGGGAATCGAACCCGGGAACTCGGGCGTGGGAAGCGAGAACGCACGACCACGAGCTGCGGACTTTCGAGCCGCCATTCACTTTTACGACTGTGTTTGTGGAGACAACTATCCATCAAGGTAGTGTAACAAAACGTGATCACCAGAAGTGTCGATACGTTTCCATTAATCGACGGTGGAATCCCGATGGTCCTGTGTCCACTAAATTGTATTTGGGTATGTCGTAGAATCACCATGTGAAGACGTGGGGATGGTCTGTTGCGGAACTCCATGTTCAACAACATACGGTGAACGGTGAGCTCTTTCGGCAGAGATGTCACACACCATCATGTATTCTATTTTACAGATCAGACAAGCCTCCGGAAACCACGTTCTGTGAATAGTCGTGGAAGACTTGCTATTTAGCACCTAGTAGTAGTTTCACTATCCTTCTACCTCTTTCCGTATATGCTCATGACAGTAGCACGTGAGCATTCGACCAGCTTCTCCGATTTCGAGATCCTTGTTCACAGGCCTCCGTGACAATAATCTGCCCTTTATCAAAGTGGCTTATCTCAATAGATTTCCGTATTTGCAGCCCATAACTTCGCTTGGGTGATCCCCATCCGTGTCTGCTTCGCTTGCATACTTCCGCTACCGCATCACCCGCCCGAAACGCTACCACACGACATCCTACGTTGCGATGGGCAGTGGTCAACATTTTGGCTTGTCCGTTGTAAAGACATTGCTCTCTCCGAAAGTCGATAATATTTTCTTTCCTTTGTGCATTACCTTGTCATAGTACGTATGTATCATTTATTTAAACTATTCTTTATTTGTTAATACGTCACATTGTTTCTTCATTCATTTTGCTACTGTTTTGTATTTTACATTGTACGAATATGAATGTTCTGGTTTTATATGCTTTGTAAATCTTTGGTTAGGCTAGGGGAAGTACTGTGTCAGAGAGACAGCGAACGACTATCGATAGAGAGCGTGCGAGCTGTTGTGGTATCGTGGCCGGTTCGCGGGTAGAGAAACGTTGCAAAGTTCGGCATGAAAGACGGTGATACGCGGAGGAACAATTAATTACAGTGCGTCCGCTGTGTTAATAGAAGGTCGTGCAGTATTAAGTGAACAGTAAAACCTGAAAAGTATATCGAGTGTTTGCGGTGACGCTTTTACATACTGTGTGAACTTGTGACAATTAGCCGTGAACTAGACACCATTGTCGTGTGGAGACACTAACTGTTAGAATTGCGTGAAAGCGCAACGACAACGCACACACTGCAACTATTATTATCGCGCCAGTGTTGCCAGTTGATTCGACAACAACGGAGACGTGGACTACCGCCGTAACTGGAATATTAATGAAACAGGAGGATCCATCATTATCTTCAAGCCACGAACCAGGATTAGCTTCACACATCGTCCGCACGGACCACCGCCGACGTCATCGCACTGCCTGCAGCAACAGATAAGACAATAAAAGAAAATTATTACGGTCTCTCTCTTTTCAAAATCAAAGACAATTGCAGTTAAATTATCTATTTTAAAAATCCTGCACACTATCAAGGTTCAATATTGTTTGGTTCCAATAAATATTCTTTCCATTATTTCGTCTTGTTGACAGTGCTGAAAACCCGCCAAATTAAAGTTCCATTAATAATTTTTTTTCAAAATTCTTCTCAGACATTTTGGTGCTCATCATAATTTTATTTTAATGTTTGTGTGTAACTTCTTATAGAGGGAGTACATTTTATTTTTTGTGCAATATAATTAGCTTCCATAAAATTACATATATTACCAGCTGATGCTGTCCGCCATTACTGCTTGAAAACTGACCAATAGTGTTTTTGCACCTATTTTCTCATTGGCTGTCAGCTTCAAAACAAAATTAGTTATTTCGTGGGCATCTAGCAGAGGCGCGATGTCTATGTAGGCTCCTACATTTATTTTTTTTTTACTTTTGCAGGTTTACTGGAATTATATTGACTTTAATTGTTCATTTGGCTCCCGTTAAAGTGATTTAACGCATCTATATAATAATTGTACTGAATTACCAAATTTTTTTACGTAAACATTGGCATACCATATTTAAATTAAAATTGGCGTCTTATTGGTTCCGCATAAGATTCTGCACGTTCTGAAAAAGACTATGCCAATTTTTTTGACCATGACTAACAGGGGTAGTCAGATTCCTTGTGTAGGTCATGTTTTATTATTTAAAAGGTTTTTTTTCAGATGTAGAGAACCAGTTTGTTTGCGCCGTATAACCTTTCATTTCCAAGAATCGCGTATTTTCAATGACAGCGAGGTCTATAACAGTGACGAAACTGGTCGATATTTATTACAAAGGAACTCTGTGAATAAGAATCTCCAGTGCATGTGGCAACGTATTGAATACGTTTCACCGGCAGCATTAGTGTAGATGATTCAGCAGTACGTTCAGGCTCAAGTTAGGGAGTACACTGCTTGAACTAACTGTCTAAATGAAAATATTTTAGCCACTATACTGCTATTGTACATCCCTGTGGACATACTATCGAAATTTTGGGTTTGTAGGTACTGTCACGTGACTTACCGATTATTCTTCCGAAATCACTTCCACTGCATCTTTAGTGAATACCAAGTTACCGTATTCACTATTTGACCATTCAGGGACCATAATTTAACGCCATGTAAATGGTACATCACATAACATGTGTACTAGTTGGTGACAGTAGTTAGAGAGAAAAATATTCCGTCAGTATGTTCCGAGGGATAGACACTGAGGAAACAAAAGTCATGGGATATCTCCTAACATCGTATCGGATCTGCTTTAGACCGGCAGAGAGCAGCACCTAAATGTGGTGGAGGCTCAACAACTCGCCTCGGTCGTCTACTACCAGAGCCCATCAACGCCATTTTTTTGTCCGCAATGTTCTAACAAATACATTCTTCATGCGTCCCAAATTGATTTCTGGGGTTGTTTCGCGAAGTGTTATTTGTCAGTTAGCTCTGACAATTCACAGCAATCGCCGCTTCTCTCGGTAGTTAAGTGAAGGCCGTCAGTAGGCCTAGTATCAACCAAGGGTTAGCAGGGATTCGTCAGTCTCTCAAAAGATCCATGCGCGAAGCATACAGCTACTAACACCGTCATAACTTAGCAACAGATCTGGCAGAGAACCCGAGAACGTTCCGGTCCTCTGTAAAATCGCTGAGTGGGTCTAAGGCTTCCATCCAATCTCTTTTTCATCAGTCTGGTGTGGTAGCTGAAAATACCAAGACGAAAGCCGAAATCTTAAATGTTACTTTCAAGAAATCGTTCACGCTGGAGACTAGCACAAGCATACGGAATAAGTTAACAGATATGTGAGTGGCTCGAAAACTTTTTAAGTAACAGAACCCTGTTTGTTGCCCTCGACGGCGACTGTTCATCAGAGACAAGTGAATTGTCAGGAACTCCCGAGGTAAATGTGTTAAGCCCACTGTTATTCTCTAGATATATATGAACGATTCGGTGGACAGTGTGGGCAGCAATCAGCGATTGCTTCCTGATGATGATGTGGTAAAGGTAAGGTGTCCAACTTGACTGACTACTGCAGGAGGATACATGAAGACTTAGACCAGATTTCTTGTTGGTTTGATGAATGCCAGCTAGCTCTGAATGTAGAGAAATGTAAGTTAATGTAGATAAATGTAAGATAACGTGGCTTAATAGGAAAAACAAACCAGTAATGTTCGGATACAGTATTAGTAGCGTCCTGCTTCTCACACTCAGGTCGTTTAAATATCTGGGCGTAACGTTGCAAACCGATGTGAGTTGGAGCGACCTTGAGATGATTGTTTAGGAAAGTTAAATGGTCGAGTTCGGTTTAGTGAGAGAATTCAAAGAAAATGTGGTTCATCTGTAGAGGAGACTGCATATAGGACGCTAACGCAGCGTATTTTTGAGTACTGCGGGATCCACAATAGATCGGATTAAAGAAAGACATCGAAGGAATTCATAGGTGAGATGCTAGATGTTTTACTGGTAGGCTGGAAAAGCAAGTAAGTTTTACTGAGACGTTTCAGGCAATCCCCAGAGGGAAGGTGACATTCTTTTCGAGGAACACTACTGAAAAAATTTAGGGAACCGGCATTTGCGGCTAACTGCAAAACGATTGTGTGGCTTCCAACACGTATTACACGAACGGACGACGAAGTTAAGATCTGAGGAATTTGGCCTAATATGGAGGCATATAGACAGTCATTTCTTCCTCGTTCTGTTTGCGAGTGGTACAGGAAAGGAACTGACTACTAATGCTATGGGGTGCCCTCCGCTAGGTGGATTGCGGAGTATCGATGGAAATGTAGATGTAATAGGGTGAAGCCAATACGAGGACACGTTTGATATCTTATTTATATGCTATCTGTTTAAATTAAGATATTTATTACCCCCTCCGCCTCATGACGTCATGGGTTTCCCATAGCCGGCACATGTCCCCTTCTGCCACCCATCTGGGATATCTCAATCCCTATCCCTCCTCCATCCACCCACAGCTGGAAAGAAAATTGCGGGATAAATCACTCGGTCTGTGCTGAGCTGCAGGACTGGGAGCATCTCACGACAGTAATATTTTGTCAATTACGTTCCATTAAACAGCTGAGGAAACTGGAACATTGTTTAAACGAACAGTGGGGTGGATTTTCAATTGTACATTTAATAAAGTTAAACATTTTGTTTGCACTACCAAGCATTGTCAGTTTGACGGGGATGCCTTTGTGTGCTCCCTATATCGATGTTTATTTTCAAGAGCCAAGGCAGTGTGCAATATTATTTAAACAATTTGTGAAAGGATGTCTCACCACCAGAGTCGGTGGGCATGTCTTTGTGTGCTTCCAGCGGGTGCATATTGATTGGAGAGCACATAGTAATTAAAGTGGTATTCTGATCACACATGTTAGATACTGTAATTACAGTTGCCGTTAAATATTTCTGAGAAGCACACATCTAAAACAGATAATTACAAATATTTTGTAGCACTAATCATGTATGAAGTCATCAAAAACGAGCACTACACACTCATGTCTTCTGACTGCGAAAGAAAGGTAGATAAATTCTGATCATGAATACATCGACTGGTCCCTTTTGAGACTACTGACCCACACCAATAATACACTAAATAAATATACATAGCACGTCGAACACAGCTAAAGATGCGCATTGGAGCCGCATATTACCATCCACTGACCTCATGAGTCCGAGGAACCACAGCTGTGCCAGGTAGCACATCGTGTATTCCCGTGCATGTTGGCTGGACATGTCTGGAGGATTGCATGTGCATACGACCCTCTCAAGCGGCTACTTTACGTCGAACAAACCTTCTGATATTTGATACCTGGAAAACCACCTCCACCCCAGTGGTTACGTCCCGTGTGTGTGTGTGTGTGTGTGTGTGTGTGTGTGTGTGTGTGTGTGTGTGTGTGTGTGTGTGTGTGTGTGAACAAGCGTCTCCAAACATCCTTCTTCACTATATTCCTATCGGCTAATGATGGGAACAGAGGGAAATAATCCCTTTGCACTATCCAACCAAATTAATTGTCGACAAACTACAGGAGTCAGAAAAAATCGCTTAAAACACTCACTACCACCTAACGATCATTCTTCCTCATGATAAAACATATTCTAAACGCTTGAGAATCACATGCAAACATTGTACAAATCAAGTAATCAAATTTCCACCACAAATAGATCATGGTGCTAAATATGTCCAATGTCTTGTATGCACTGATGTTTGACGACTCAAGCCCACTCCTCCACCACAACGTTTGTGAAATGGGTGCAGATACCTTAATTCAGCTTAATATTCTGTTAAGTGACAGGGCTCGGTCCGAAACAAGAATGCAGCGCACACAGTTGATAATATGCGGTATCTTTTATTTAAATAACAGTCAAAAACCTTGTGACCTCAGTAAAATAGTTTTTTTAAATCAATCAAGAAATTAAACAACTTGTCAAATATTAACGACGAAATGATGTTAGCAACTGATGTCAGCAAAAAGTCTTTTAAACAATTATGAAACGAAGCAATCTTTCAAACATTAACAGGTATCTGAAGTCAGCCAAGCTGCATTTAGTAATCAAAACCTTAATATTTACAAAAAATTTCAATTGGCTTTTCAGTATAAAATCTTAAATAACTGCAGCAGATTTGATAGCACTTAACAGTAGCCGCACAAGCCAACGTCCATTGCAGACAAAAACTCAGAACCAGGAGAAGTTGTAGAGGTAAGATTTAGCCTCGTGTTAGGCAGGATAACCTGATGGACAAGGTGGGTGGCGTGAACTCCCCAGCAATGAATGTGCTGGTGGATGGGGCGGGCCCCACACAACGTGAACTACAGTACACTAAGAAACTATCTTAGAGAACTATTAACAGCGCACAGCTTTACAAATGGTACCACATATTTCATTATATTACCATTTAAGAGCCGAACACGAACGAATGAAAAACAAGCTTCTGCGCAATCAGCGAATATATTGATAAGCAACAAAGCGCTTAACAACTGGGTAGCACTCTTGTTACAGGAATGAGAAAACTAATAAAGCTTACACGCCCCAAAAATTATTGACAAACAGCTACTTCTACTAATTATACTGCAGGAATACTCATTAAACATTGTTTTCAAGTGGGAGAAAATTCTAACTCGCTGGCCTCTGACACTTTTTGCAGTAAGACGCTAGCCGTAACTAACGAATCGGGCAGCTCTTACGAATGGGCACGCAGAGTGGCCGCGCGGTTTAGGGCTCCTCCCACCAGAGGTTCGAGTCCTCCCTCGGGCATGGGTGTGTGTGTTGTTCTCAGCATAAGGTAGCTTCAGTTAGTTTAATTAGTTTGTAAGTCTGGGGACCGATAACCTCAGTAGTTAGGTCCATTAGATATTCACACACATTTGAACAACATCTTACCAATGTAAACTCCACTAGTTGAAGTAGCTCAGTAACCGAATGCCATATATGAAACTTTGTTCACCGGGTCGCCAGCAACGGCTACCGTGGGAAAGTACATTCTTATTTTAGCAGAATCTGCAACAGAAGTCTCAGGGCGGATCAACTAACACCTCAATAAAATGCTTTACAAATACTTAACCAAAATGATTGCGATGAAAAGACCCTAAGAAGTTACACTTTACAGTATTTAAAGAACAATACACAGTTCAGCCCTCAACAATGTCGACAGTTAGACACTTGTAATATAAGCAATTTAACAGGCAGTTCTGATTAACGTAACTCCACTAGATCTGTAACATAGACCACGCATCTTCTACACACTTCACAAACAGTGGCGACTAACGTCTGCATTGAAAACGATTTGCTTCCATTAAGGTAAACTTTAGTTCTTTTGAACGAACTCCCATAAACAGAAAACACAGCGAACCTTCCGTGAAGGAGAAATTAGTCATAGGTCTATGACTTTAACCAACGAATTCGGAGAAGCCATAGAAAGAGTCTCACGAGAGTATCTGATGAATGGGCAGCGAGGTGGCCCTCAAAATCTCCATATACTCGGCACAAGCTAATTTACAGAGTCCCATAGCCACCACAACGAAAAAAGCCATCCGACTGCTCACGCTCGCAAAGACTCGCCAGCTGCCGGCTGCCAGAGAGCCGTGGCCACGCCAGCCATGCCAGTGGTTGCAGACTGACCTCCACATACGCACACGCCGGCCGTACGAGACATTTCGGGGCCAGAGAGACTGTCATCCTGACTGCTCAGCTGTCAACCGATCAACGTGGGGGAATAACAGTCCAGCAAAAACACACCCCATACTGAATCTCCTCACGCCACACACACGCCCGCTTCTGTCGGCGGTCTACCAGAATACTGACTTGTCCATTATTCAGCCATCCAGAGGGCGACGCCTCCGGGACCCTCCCCTGTCGCAGCGGGCAAGATGCAATAGGTTGGAACATTCTTTGTACCCACCGCCCACGTGAGGGTAAGCCATGGCTTTCGGTCGGTTGCTGGCTTTGGACACTGCGATACAAGCACGCATGGCTGGGACGTATAGTTCTAACTGCCATACCACCCCAACATAGGCACCCCGGTTTAAGGAATCCGCTTTATCAATCCGAAATGCCGATGTTGTTGTCCATACATCCCGATACTCTCAGGCGAAATGTAGATTCGCTATTTTTTCTACTAGTTATTTTCAAAGACAGAAGAAATCAGATCATACACGAGTTTTCAAATCGCTGTAGTATCGTTACTTGTGAAAATCCAGTCCAACAGTGTGATATAGGCTGTATTTCCTCTAAGAATTCTCTCAGCTGATAAAAAAGCATTAAGCTTAATGTCATTAACGTCCTGCATCAGAGGCCGAGAATAGTAAACTTATTTTTGGCTCCTGATATAGTCCTAGCAGCATGCTCGACTATCACGTTAATTTTAAGTATCACTTTGTTTATTCAGTAATGTAGCTGATTTTACTACGATAACCGCATCTCTCTGCCCAATTTCGTTAAAAGGTCTCCGCGCAACGAAGAAACACTTTATTATCACTCCTACTCGTGAAATATGTGAGTGGCACTTTCACCCTCGGTTCCACACGTCTGGCGGCACGTCATTGATATTAAATTGATTGACTAAAAAATTAAATTGATCATGAGAGTCCCTTTGCATGGGCAGTAATTCTTTTATTTTCAGTCTGATTACACGCAACTTCTAACTCAAATGGGAAGCCCTCGAGCGAATGCGATGTTCTATTCAACGAACACTATTGGAAACAACATTTGAAGCAGACAGCAGAAGGATTTTACCAATGCCTAAATACATTTCGCGTAAGGACGACAAAAACAGGATACGAAAAACGAACGCTCTACAGAGGAATATAGACTGTCTTTCTTTCCCTCTGTCTATTGGCGAGTGGAATAGGAAAGGTTGTGACTGCGGGGTACCCTCCCCCATGCGCTGCGTGATGGCTTGCGAAGTATGCATATAGATGTAGACCTATTAAGATGTCACCCCATTCGTTTATAGACAAACGAAACTCACAAAAGAATGTTGTCGCTTATCTGTCGTGGAAACAAAACATGGAATTTGAGCCGCTGATTGACCTTCGGTAAAAACCTGCGTATCACCTCCTAACTGTCTCACTGCAGTCACTTCCCGAGACGTATGTGAGAGGAAGTATATGTTTCTCCATAGTACTTAGAAGAAACGGTATAGAGCCCAACCCTGAAGTCCCTTTCGTAACAGTATTAGCCGGCCGAAGTGGCCGTGCGGTTAAAGGCGCTGCAGTCTGGAACCGCAAGACCGCTCCGGTCGCAGGTTCGAATCCTGCCTCGGGCATGGCTGTTTGTGATGTCCTTAGGTTAGTTAGGTTTAACTAGTTCTAAGTTCTAGGGGACTAATGACCTCAGCAGTTGAGTCCCATAGTGCTCAGAGCCATTTGAACCATTTGAACCGTAACAGTATTCTTGCATAGATCCTGAGAAATCAGTACCCAGAACAACCACCTCTGGCCGTAATAGCGGCATTGAGTCAAACAGAACTTGAATGGCGTGCACAGGTACAGCTGCCCATGCAGCTTAAACACGATACCACACTTCATCAAGAGTAGTGACTGGCGTATTGTGACGAATCATTTGCTCGGCCACCATTGCCCAGACGTTTTCAATTGGTGATATATCTGGATAATGTGCTCGCCAGGGCAGGAGTCGAACAATTTCTGTATCCAGAAAGGCCACTACGGGACCGGAAACATGCAGTCGTGCTTTATCCTACTGAAATGTAGGGTTTATCAAGGATCGAATGAAGGGTAGAGCCACGGGTCGTAATACATCTGAAATGTAACGCCCACTGTTCAAAGATCCTTCAGTGCGAACAAGAGGTGACCGAGACGTGTAACCAATGGCACCCCGTACCATCACGCTGGGTGATACGCCAGTATGCCGATGACGAATATACGCTTCCAATGTGCGTTCACCTCGACGTCGCCAAACACGGATGCGACCATCATGATGCTGTAAACAGAACCTGGATTCATTCGAAAAAAATTACGTTTTGCCATTCGTGCACCCAGGTTCGTCGTTGAGTACACCATCGCAGGCGCTCCTGTCTATGATGCAGCGTCAAGGGTAACCTCAGCCATGGTCTCCGAGCTGATAGTCCATGCTGCTGCAAACGTCGTCGAACTGTTCGTGCAGATGGTTGTTGTCTTGCAAACGTCCCCATCTGTTGACTCATGATCGAGACGTGGCTGCACGATCCGTTACAGCCGTGCGGATAAGATGCCTGTCTTCTCGACTGCTAGTGATACGAGGCCGTCGGGATCCAGCACGGCGTTCCGTATTACCCTCCTGAACCCTCCGATTCCATATTCTGCTAACAGTAATTGGATCTGGACCAAACCGAGCAGCAATGTGGCGATACGATAAACCGCAGTCGCGATAGTCTACAATCCGCCCTTTATCAAAGTCGGAAACGTGATGGTACGCATTTCTCCTCCTCACACGAGGCATCACAACAAAGTTTCACCAGGCAGCGCCGGTCAACTGCTGTTTGTGTTTGAGATATCGGTTGGAAACTTTCCTCATGTCAGCACGTTGTAGGTGTCACCACCGGCGCCAACCTTGTGTGAATGCTCTGAAAAGCTAATCATTTGCATATCACAGCATCTTCTTCCTGTCGGTTAAATTTCGCGTCTGTAGCACGTTATCTTCGTGGTGTAGCAGTTTTAATGGCCAGTAGGGTATATCATCTGAAACCACCTAATTGCGACAAGTAAGATATGTTCCCCTCCACGTCTCATGAAAGCTCTCACATTCCGCCAGCACTGTTCCATTAGTTACAAGACTGTCTAGTCCTTCACTCGTCACTGACTAAATAGAAAGCTAACACAAGGAGAAAGGTAGACCGCTAACGTACACGAGGATATTGATAACCATGTGGAGAATACGTGCACTGCACAAAGCAATTCAAAAGCGTAACACATACAATTCATTGATATTGAATGACTGTCTACAAATATCCTTCTGAACATGTCCTAATCCCCTTTAAAGTATAACTATGATTAGCACGACAGAAATACGACAGTGTAATGGTGTTTACAGCACAGTCCGTCTATCTCTGTCCCTCTCTCCTTGTTACTTTTGTAGCATCCAAGGGATCAAATGGTTCAAATGGCTCTGAGCACTATGGGACTTAACATCTACGGTCATCAGTCCCCTACAACTTAGAACTACTTAAGCGTAACTAAGCTAAAGACATCACACACATCCATGCCCGAGGCAGGATTCGAACATGCGACCGTAGCGGTCACGCGGTTCCAGACTGAAGCGCCTAGAACCGCACGGCCACACTGGCCGGCTGTAGCATCCAAGGGAGTGAAACTGTGAACTATAGAAACTTTGCTAAGTCACCTAGTAGAGAACTCTAGGACTTTACCGCGTCTCTCTCTTCCAATATGCCGAAAAAAATACAGTCTGCGTGTTGACATCGACCATATGTGGCAATCCCATTTAAAATACCTGCATTGCTCCATTGGAGCAGGCAGCCAGTAATCGAGGGCACTTGCGCCGACTTCTGTAAGGTTTTGTCGCCTGTATGAAGACCATATACCTCACACTATCAGTCACCACAGAGGATTATCCTGTTGTTTCATAAGCGGTTTGATACATTGTTTTTTGCTGAAATACATTCGATAAGTGTATGACTACATCTGCATACACAGCCACACATTTTGTTTTTGTACCATGACTTTGAGGTCTTCCTCAGGTGCTAAACCAACATTAACACGTTTCGATCCGTTAGCTTTCACTGAGAACGGGATGTGGCATGATGGGAGCTAATCTGCTACCACAACACACAGGACGGTTGAAAAAAAAGGCAAATACGGTGTTCGTTATTGACAAAAATATCGAAGACATGGCAGCATATGGAAAGTGCAAGAATTTGCGGCATTGTAGAGCTTTCCAAATAATTTTTTGAAGGTGATGACATTAAAACTCATCTTCCACAGTGACAGGGTAGCAGAGGTATCGGTGTTCCACTTTCGAAGAGGCCAAGAGCGTTGATTCCTCACACTGGTGGTGCAAACTGCGCCCAGCACTAGGATCGCTGTTCCGGTGTTCTAGCTGGTGGTTATCCTGACCTCCAAATCTTTGGACGCTGTATCTTTCGTCCATTGTACGGAGGGTTGAGGAGGGTACCCTGCACAATGTCTTGTCGTTTCCTTTCCTATTCCACTCGCCCGTAGAGCAGGGAAAACGAAGACTGTCTGTATATCTACATCTACATCAACATCTACATTTATACTCCGCAAGCCACCCAACGGTGTATGGCGGAGTGCTCTTTACGTGCCACTGTCATTACCTGCCTTTCATGTTCCAGTCGCGTATGGTTCGCGGGAAGAACGACTGTCTGAAAGCCTCCATGCGCGCTCTAATCTCTCTAATTTTACATTCGTGATCTCCTCGGGAGGTATAAGTAGGGGGAAGTAATATATTCAATACCTCATCCAGAAACGCACCGTCTCGAAACCTGGCGAGCAATCTACACCGCCATGCAGAGCCCCTCTCTTGCAGAGTCTGCCACTTGAGTTTATTAAACGTCTCCGTAACGCTATCACGGTTACCAAATAACCCTGTGACGAAACGCGCCGCTCTTCTTTGGATCTTCTCTATCTCCTCCATCAAACCGATCTGGTACGGATCCCACACTGATGAGCAATACTCAAGTATAGGTCGAACGAGTGTTTTGTAAGCCACCTCCTTTGTTGATGGACTTCATTTTCTAAGCACTCTCCCAATGAATCTCAACCTGGTACCCGCCTTACCAACAATTAATTTTATATGATCATTCCACTTCAAATCGTTCCGCACGCATACTCCCAGATAATTTACAGAAGTAACTGCTACCAGTGTTTGTTCCGCTATCATATAATCACATAATAAAGGATCCTTCTTTCTATGTATTCGCAATACATTACATTTGTCTATGTTAAGGGACAGTTGCCACTCCCTGCACCAAGTGCCTATCCGCTGCAGATCTTTCTGCATTTCGCTACAATTTTCTAATGCTGCAACTTCTCTGTATACTACAGCTTCATCCGCGAAAAGCCGCATATACGTTCGTTTCTCGTATCTAGTTTTTGTCGTCCTTACGCGAAATGTTTGATCGCGGATGTAGAATACTTCTGCAGTTTGGTTCGAACGTCGTTTGACAACAGTGCCCTTCGAAAAGTACATCGCCTTTTTCCAGGGATCCCCATTTAAGCTACCTGCCGAGTGCAATCTGACTGCAAGAAAAAAAATTACTCCCCATACAAAGGGGCTCTCATGATCTGTTTAATTAATTAGTGTATAATTTTATATCAATAATGTGCCGCCAGGCATATGGAAGCGAAGGCGAGTGTATCACCATATGCTTCACGAGTAGGAGTGATAATCAAGCGTTGTTTCGTTGCTGCGAGAACTTTTAACAAAATTGCAATCTCCCACAAAGGGGCACACGGCCATCGTAATAAAATCAGCTATATTACGGAATCAATAAAGTGATACTCTGAGCACTTTGTTATGAGCAAAAAATGAGTGTAGTTTCCAAGGCCAGGGATGTAGGACATAACAGGTATTATGTTGATAAGAACAGACTTTTTACCTGATGAGACAATACTTAGAAGAAATATAGTCTGTATCATACTTTTGAACTGTATTTTGAGATGTAACGATTCTTTAGCGATGTGAAAACGCCTGTATGGTCCGATTTCTCCTGTCTTAGAAAATAACTCGCAGAAAAAGAAGGAATCTACATTTTTGCTGGAGAAATTCAAGGTGTTTGGATAACAGCATCTCCATTTCCAACAGGTGAACTGGGTCTTTTAAACTGGGGAATCTGTTTTTGGGGTTGAACTGCAGTTACAACTATACATCCAAGCCCCATGTGCTTGTCTTGCAGTATACACAGAAAATGACTGGAAGCCGCAGTTTAGCCTCAAGCAACTGGTGGGTACAAAGAATGGTCTGATCTAACGACTCTTGTGATAGGGACAAGTCTCAGTGGCGGCGCCCTCTGAATGGCTCAATAGTGAACAAGTCAGTATGCTGGTAGAGCGGCGACTGAAGTGAACATTTGTGTTGCGTGTGAAAATACAGTATGGTGAGTGTTTACATTGGACGATTATTCTCCCTTTATGTAAGTGATTGGTAGGCAGCTATATGGCAATGGTAACAGTCTCTCTAGCCCCAGAGCACTTCATGTGGCTGGTGTGTGGATACGTGGAGACAAGCTGCCAATGTTGCCAGCACAGCCGTCGCTCTCTGTTAGTCGGCAGGCAGCATGTGACCCATGATGGCGAGTGTGTGCGATCAGAAGATTTCTTTCGCCAGATACGCTTTGTGCCAACGTTGTAGAGGGAGAGAGATTGCTTGTGTTCTTTAACGTCAGTGCATAGAAGACCTTGGATATATTTAGCCCTGCGAATAATTTGTGGCATATATTTATTTCCTCCATTTGAATGATGTTTGCATGTGGTTCTCAAATGTTGAAAATATGTTACATTATGAGGAAGGATCATCGTAAGGTGGTGGTGAGTATTTTAAGCAATCTATTTGGCTCTTGTAATTTTTCAACAATTAATTTGTAAGGTTAGTTGTTCACTCACAAACAGGGATTAGCCAGCTGAGAGAGATCAGGGGTGGTTTGCCAAATATCAAATATCAAGCGGTTACTACAACCTGATGCTTTGTTCAAGAACAAGTAGCCACTTGAGAAGGGGTTAACTCGCAAGTGGTTTGTGTGGAAATATGCTATTTGCTGGCCAGTGCAGCTGCTGTTCCTGTTACTCACGTAGTCAATGAATGGTGACACGTGGCACTGATACACATCTCTAGCAGCGTCAGATGTGCTCTGACACATATATTTAGTGGGATAGTGAGTGGATCAGTTTCTCGAATGTGACCTGTCGATGTATTTGTCATCGGAATTTAATTACGTGATATTCTTTCTCTTGGCATTATGAAGATGTGTGTGTGTGTGTGTGTGTGTGTGTGTGTGTGTGTGTGTGATGCTCAAGCATTGTCGAATTGGTCAGACTTGATTTGTGCTATAACGTATTTGTAATCACCTGATGATGACAGGTGAGTAAACGAGCGTGAATGCCTAAGGGACCAAACTACTGAGGTCATCGGTCCCTAGACTTACACCCTACCTAAACTAACTTAAGCTAACGAAAACACACACACACATTCCCAAGGGAGGACTCAAACCTCCAGCAGGAGGGGTTGTGCAGTCCGTGACATGGTGCCTCTAACCGCGTAGCCACTCCGTGCGGCCGATACGTGAGTATAAGACATATTTAGCAAGAAAGTGTAATTAAAGTATTCCACCATGTGCGATTGGACTAATGATTTCGTTATTTTGTTCTCACCAACCACAGTCCTCCCAGTCCAAGCATACCATGACATTCCAACCAAAACTGGTAGTGAGACATTCACCCATTAATTGTTTAAATAAAGAATATTCTATACTGCCTCAAATCCTACAAATAAACATCGATATTGCGAGCACACAGAGACGTTCCGCTCCAAATCTCCAATCCTTGATTAGTGTCAATAAAGTGTTTGAATAAATTGAATAAACAATGTGAAATCCACCCCACAAATTGCTTAAACAATATTCCAATGTCTTGAATTGTGTAAGAGAATTTGATTGACAGTGTGTTAGTGTCGTGAGATGCTTGCTGTCCAGCTGTGTAACATGGACTGAGCGATTTTTAATGCCATTTCTTTCACGGTCAGTGGAGGCAGGAGGGGAAGTAGGAGGGCAGGAGGGGAGGGGACTTCCCTGAGGGGTTACTGAAGGGGACATATGCTGGCTGGGGAATACCCATGATATAATCAGATGGGGGAAGTTCATTGATGAATGTAATTAATTAGCATATCAATTATGTAACAATTTTATATCGAAATTGTCCTCATATCAGCTTTACCCTACTACTGCCATGAACCACTGTGTTGTCCTTAGTAAGAGGTAATGCCTGAAATGTGGTGTTCTCAAAATACTCTTAACACTGTAGATCTTAGAATACTGTATTCCCTAACGAATTACGAAACTGAATGTCCCATGTGTCTAGCTCCAACTACCAATGCACACGCAAAATCTGTTAATTCCCATCGTGCAACCACAATCACTTGAGGAACATTTCCACGTGAATCACCTATCACAGCACAAAAAAAGCTACTATGTTTCTCTTTATTAAAGGACTCTGAGTGAAAAGTGGCGTACCAGCAGGGTCATTCTAGGTCCCTCAGCACCTTTGAAGTTTCTCTTAAATATTTTGGCATTCAAACAAATTGACATACTTTTAAAATGCAACTAACCTCGTACTCGCTCCAACTTTCCTAATTTTAACTCAGTCACACTCACTGCTGTAAATCGCCCATATGCCCATTTCCACTCACTCATTCAGCACAAGGCATTGTCATCATCTCTTTGGGCCTCTCTGTCACTATCTCCTGTCTCACAGCCACTGTCTCCTTCGTTATGTTCTATTACTAACTTGTCTCCTCTCATTGCCACTATCTGTATCTTGCACTCCATTACTGATTCTATTGTATCCCATTCATTCTTCCCCATTGCAATCGTCTCTTCTCACTGCCACTTCCTCTCTATTCCTCATTGTCCTTGTCAGAGAGGCTCTCCTAACGTTAACTCGTTAACGCCAATTACTCCATTGCTGTAAATCGCTCGTACTCATCCACGCCCATTTGTCCTTTCTCACACGCTCATTCAGTCCAAATCATCTTCACTGTCTCTTTAAATTTCTGTAACTGTCTCCAGTATCAGAGCCACAGTCTCCTTCCTTGTATTATACTACTTTTGTCGCCTCTCGCTGTTACTGTCTGTCCCTTGCTCTCTGTTACTGCCGCTGTCTCATTCATTCCTTCCCAATGTTAAAATATCTTCTCACTGTCACTATATCTCGGTTCCTCACTGTCATTGTCAGTGTCTCTGTATCTCATTATTACTGGCTCTCCACTACTTCCACTGTCTCCTTCTCATTATTTCGCTCTCGCTGGTACTGTCTCCTTCACTCTTATCCTAGGAATATTCTGTCGTTGTCAAATATGTTTCACTGCCACTGTCTCCAACACTTTCTCTTTCACTGTCATTGTCTCCTTCGCTCTTTATCCACGTACTATCTTACAGTAAGTACTTATTACCTTAAAAAAAACAGAATTTTTGGCGAATATTTGAAGGTGCTGAAGAAAGTGCCTTACTTTTAAGTCAGAGTCTTTTAAAACTGGAGCATACTTTTCTGTGCTATGATACGAGTATTTTTCCGCTCGTTCCTTTCTTTTTCCTGCTACATCAGGGCATGTAACTCATATAAACAGAACTTTATTTGTCAGTAGAATTTTAATAGCATAATTCGATCAATCTAAAGTATCCCAAAACTAATTTTACATCTCAGGTCATATTTTACGTACACAAACATTTTACATGTGCTGAAGTACATGGTGTTCCCAGAACCCTTCTGATGATGGAGGAGAGACTTTACAGCATATTTCTCCGTGGTACGTCACTTTATATAATACATTTTCGCCTCACACCGGATATTATGTGCCTTTCTTTCATGTAGAAGTCGGTTAACTTTGAACCTTTGTATGTCGAATGCAGATAGAGACACCAAGAAAATACTTTCAAGATTCTTCGCGATCGGGATCTTAGTAATGTATGCAAAAAAGTTCAGGCTTTTGCTGTGCATAGCCACCTTCAAATCGTAGATTGGTTTTCGTGACCAAAAACTCTGTTTTTCAGTTATTTTAGGAACCTCCCACGAACTAAATGTTGCCTGTTAAGGCATATAGTAGACCATATATTTGCTGTATTTGCACAAGCTGGAAGAAGTATGTACCTTTCAAATTTTTATACAGTAGGATCGTTACAATAAGACGATCACTATGCTGGATATACAAATGCTCCCCTGCCCAAGGACTACCCAAAACACCTGACCTAACAGAACCCGAAGTATGAGGCCTGGAAAAATCTTACTTTTATGTACGTCGTTATGGAACATTAGGTAGCGCATGCTGTCCCAAGTGGACCAAATATATTTCATCTTAGGCATATATTTTACTGCCAGCCTATACTAGGCCCCATGTGAACAAGAATCAAAGAATCATTGGTGTAATACTATAGTAGGCAAACTACATGCAACTGGCCCTGGGTAAACTTAGATTCTTATATCGTCCGTTTTTGTTTCGTACTTTTTTAAAATGTGATAATGCTACTTGTGTGTCAGGATGGCTATTACAGGACTGAAACTAAAATTCACTTTTTAAATTTAATAGACATTGACGAAACAGGTCATATTTTTAATGTAGGATGCTTATTTACTCTCCTACTCGTTGCACCACTAAAACATAGTACGTTTGTCAAGTCCATTAATATTTTTCTGTACCTATTTCTGTCCACCTAGTATGTCACTGATTTCTCCATTTTATATGAAACTGTTGTTGTTAGTAAAGCATTTGAACATACCTTGCGACTGTCGTGAATCAGTCAAAAATGCTTCACTATATGCTGGTGCCTCATACCCTCTCAGTGTTATGTACACATCCTCGAAAATAAGCATCCGTTTCAATATTAGGCATGTGCTTTCTCAATAACTGATCTTGAAAACGTTTCTTAAGGTTTGTCTTATAATAAACACCTAGTTAATGGAGTTCTTCAGAATTTGCAGGCTTTAAATTACAGTGGAATTGAACCGAATATTGTTTCAATACTGCAAGATTGCTTCGGCTTAAGATGGAAAAGTATTTACGTGTGTGACGAACGTGTATTAGAAATGAGAATCTGTTGATTGAACGCTGAATGGAAATATGAGATTTGTGTGTAGAATTTACGCTGATTATAGAAGTGATGAGCTCTGGATAAATCGAATTAGGGAACTTATGCGGTACCTATGAACAACGTGGCAATTTATCTAATGAGGGGATTGCGTTTCCAATTTATTGCGGTTAGGTGGACTGAAAATTATCGGTTCATTGGTACGGTATCTCGAAACTTCAGTTTCTCGCCCAAAGACACTTTGCAGTAATATTCGAGCCCATCACACTGGATTAATACGCAGCAGTGAAAGCTACGTCCATTGCCACCATATGCCTGGAATTTTCATACACCTTTAATTTTGAAAATTGTTGGTACTTAAAAGATATAAAAATTTACGCAGGGAACGTGTTTATGCTCCTTTTTGTGACGGGACTGTGTCACATAGATGAGTGAAATTCACCGAATAGAATGTATTATATGGGTTAAGGATGGAATAAAATGTTATTTGGTTTAATAACTTTCAAAAGTGTCGTTATTCATTTTATATAGATTTCAAACTATCTACTTGTTATTCTAGCTGACATGACTCAGTGGTAAGTATCTATTTTATATGCCGAAGAGACGAAGTAACACACTTGATACGATGTATATCACGATTTTTATCACTCCTGCAATGTTATGAAGGCATGTAAACTAAATTCCTGAGAACATATGATTCCGGGTTCATCAATGTCAAGACATTGTCTTCAATGTAGTATCATCATGGACTGAGCTACGTGAGGCGATAGTTAATAACTTCTCATTGTCAAATTGCTATATAAACCAAAGTCTTGTCTATCATGAAGGCCACTAATGTTATGAATATCGTCATACCACACTACACACTCTTATTTCGTAGTATATGTAGGTAATACCTTACGGAAATACTTTTCTGTCTTACAGTGTTAGCACTAGCTTGGCGTCTAAGAGGAGAGGCATCAGAGCCATACACGCCATTAAGAACACTGTGTTTCTTAATAGCTAAAACAATACAGTTCACTTTTTTCAGTGAACTATAGAGTCTCAGAACGCTTTTCGTCGCATGGTACTTAAATAGGCTTATGAATCAATATCTCTTCAGTCAGATTTCCGACAACATGAATCTCATGTTAAATATTTTTCAAGATGTTTTAGTTGCATAAAACATGGTATGTAAATTAGTTATGCATTCAAATAATTTTGAAACGTAGGAAACTTGTTTTGTGTATCAAAGGTCACATATATGAAAAATGTGGCAACCCGAGCAGCTGCACAATCATTTTGTTACTATTAATGGGTTTTATGTATCACGACAGGAAGTAACTGTCATGAGGCTGTCAAACTTGCCTTTATCGTAGCTAGCACATATGTAGGAGAGTTGCTAGAACTCAGTGTGTAAGTCTTCGAGTTTAGACTCTGGTGATAAAACAGAGAGCTAAACAAACATAATCTACATGATTAAAATCGAGAGTTCGAGCTGAAATACTTAGCAATTAAATTGTTCGCCTATAACACGGTCTCTCGGCGATCAGTCACTGTTTCACAGTCAAAAATTTACCTACCGCACCTGTATGACGTTCAAGTGACCTTATTTTTGTACAGAAGACGTAACTATCAACTTGTAAAATTACGGAGGCTTATAAATCTATAAGGATTGACTAAAAAATTTCTGTTATAAGACGAAACAGACCATAATTGATACGCCAAGCATGAAGGGAGGCAAAATGGCCGTGAACATTGAGACAATGATGCCACCGCGCATGCGCTTGAAGACAACCGCCTTCAACCAGCTATTCTGCTGAGCATGTAAGTCGGTAACTGCCAGCTGCACATCCTCGTCCGACAGATATCGTAGGCCTCACAGAGCCTTTTATATGAGACCGAAGAGGTGACCACCGCATGGGGAGAGATCAGGATTATTAGTTGGGCGCTTGAGTGTCTTCCACTTGAGTTGGCCTAACTTCTGCGTTGCACTATTTGCGATGTGGGGAAGCGCGTTATCATGAAGCAGTAGCGCAGAACCTGGTACATCATTCCCCAACGATGGATTTCGACAGACGTCGTGTCCCATACACAATGTTCATTAACCGTTGGATGTCTACCGGTGTTTGTCCAAAGGCAGCCAAGAAATGAGTAACCGCACGTTGGTCCTGTTTGAACGCATTTGGTAATAATGGCGCAATAGGTCATATTGCTGCATTTACCGCACGCACGGCCGACAGATACGAATGGCATGCCAATCCCTTACCTACGTATCATTACTTATATATCCGCATAGGAGTAGAGTTACGTTGCATACACTCTACTTAACCGTGCATCGCAGGACTTCTTTCTGATCAGTAGCCACATCTTTCACTAATATTTCATGGATTCAGGTTTTATAAGACATCAAAACATCTAATATGTAAGTTCCCTTTCTTTAAATGGAGCTCATCTGTGAAGAAATCGGTCCTCAATTGATTTACAACGGAACATTTACTCGGTGAGACTCGACGAATGATCTTTCTTTGATGAGCGGTGAGCCACAAACATTCCTCCTTCGCAGAGTCCTCTGCACAGCTTACATGAAGGAACTTCGGTATCAGTTGTCGTACCTAGCCAGGGAGATGCGTGTCATCTACAAATCATCATCTTTAGCCACCAGTTCTTGTTCACACCGAATTTGTAGCTGAGAGCCACAGTCACAGTGTTTGAATATACGAAGCATAAGCTTTTCGTCACCAAAGTACAGGTAGTTTTAGCTCACAAGGGATATAAATTAAGTGAATGGTCTGGATTTTCCTGTTGTGAAAAAGAGAACGACATTTATGCCTTGCATAAATGCAGTAAAAATTAACTTATCGTCGAAAATCAACATCACAGCCTATGTCACGTATTTCTCTTAATTAGATTATGGAGTGTTGTGTGTCATTCTGTATCCGTGAGTTTGGATCTCCAGTGAGAAAAAGACGACGATACCCATCACTGAGAATGTTCGCAGGAGAACATTAAAATTGGTTACTAGATTTTGCTGAAATAATAATATAGCAAACCTTTTATACCGGAAGTGATACGTACCATTTACGAATTTTGTCAACGTAGTTAGTCGTAACCGAGTGTGACTCATAACAGCCAAAACACCTTACACATAGTCTGAACTAAAACGGAGAGAAACTTTAGTAGTAACATGTACTGTGGGAAGTGGTGGTCGTGTTAGTAATTTCGTAGTATTTCGTTGTTAGGTAGCTATCACTGCCCAATACAACTTCGCTAATTAAAAGAGCTATGGAAGTTTCAGTATACTACTTCGACCTCAAAGGGAAACTATGTACCCCACTTCTTTACAAAATCTACTGTATAGCTATAGTGGATATACGTTTACAGATATCAATCAGAAGCAATTTAACTTTTAATTCAGGCTAGAGGACAGACTAATCGAGAAACTAGTCACGTCATTTATAACAATTATAGAACGCCTGGGATAATCAAAATAGCCTTCTTTATTACTGGTCCTATTGATCGAGCCTTTCAGCAATGTTTCCATAGCGAAATACTTTAATTAAAGATAGCCCATTTCATATAATTACATTTAATTTTAACAGAAATATGTGATGTAGTACAATGACTGGTGAACGCAAACATACACCGTGAAAGTTGGAAAGTTTTACCGTATGATAATCTCACTGGGACAGTCAGTAAAATGTAGTTGAAACTCATCTCAAATTTAGGATTTTGAGGTTGTAACAGCCTAAGACAAGATACGGAAGTTGGAAAGCCAAGCGTGGCGGAGATGACACGCAATACGTTCATTTAAAGACAGAAAAAAAGTACAATAACAGTAGACGTTGCACCCATTAAGTCACATTATTGCCATATTTGGACCTATCGCTTCACGTTCCTCGGCGACCTGACGTTGTTATCGAGTACAGAAGCGGTGTTGCACTATGTGTAGCACGACGTCTCGTGGGGTAGACAAATTATTTGGTGTAGCTGCTTATTTAGCTGAAAAAGCTGGCTGTACAATAGACTGGATCTTGAACAACCCTCGCCTCTGTCTTCGGAGAGATATGGAGACGTGTAAGAACACTGAAAGTAACACTGCTTCTTTAGTCAGAGACAGTACTAGTTTTACGCACTGCCAACACTTGAAGTACTTGTAATATAGTGTAACATGGAAGTAGTACTTGAGTGGTAAAGAGATTAGAAAAGTAGAGAATGTAAGATTATAAAATCTGCTACTACCGAAGAAAGCTACTGTAACGTCTCTTAGCAAAACGCATATTATATGTGGTAAGGAAGGAGAAAAGAATAATTGAACTGGGTGATTGTAATTGCGTGGACAACGATTGTGTGAACTTTATGTAATAAAGAGAAAGCATTATGTGTCATGTTTTATACTTGTATAGAATTATGTACAGATTTTTTTTAAGATAATATCTGTGTCGTTTTGAGATATTTAAATATTATTCGTGGTGCAGAGCTGCGCTACGAACGAACAAGCCGCTGCAGCAGCGCATTCAGACTCCATTAAATGAAACCAATCATACCGCAAAGATGCGGAAAGGTAATAGTGAACTAAAATTACTTCTGTAAGCTTTCGGAATTACAGGGCAGAGCAGCAGATTTTATGATATGTTTTACAGGTGGACGCGGGCTACGGATGATATATTAACAGTGCAAAAACATAATTTACCTTCATAACATAAAAGAAATCTTGCTGTGCGTAGTTCTGGTCTGCCAAACATTATAGTGAAAACATCTTTTTCTCTGATAGTGGTCTCATATACTCGTGTTAGTCGTGGTACTTATTGGTGTTTTACTCTTAACAAAAATCCAGTGCAAAATTTTGATGTTGAACAAACATTGCGTACTGTAACATCAGTATTGATAACGAAATAATTTTCAGTAACCTTTTCCATAACTGTTAAGTAAGGAAGATATGTTGAACTTTATAGCGAGTTACAGTAACGAAACAATGTTCCTTTAATAGAACCCCAAACCCAGAATAATAAGAACATAATATATTTTGTTTTGTCGAAAATTAATGATCCAAAGAAAGTCACCGCACAACAACCCTAAAAAGAATTTCAGGGCTCTTTTCGTAGCAACATATTTTATCTAATATATTAGTTACGCGAGCAATAACAAAGCAAAGAGAGACAGCGAAATTACATACTGTAGTAATTGACTAAGTACGTAATGAGGTAGTGAACAGAATTAAGAGGGAGGATGCCTTGGGGCTCAGTTTGATTAGAGGAAAAAAGTATTCATTGGTGATGCACATTCTGAAGCACCAGACAATAGTTAATTTGGTCGTAGTAGTAAGTGTAGAGCGCGAGCAAGGTTTGTGCCCGCAGGTGGGGGAGAGCTTCCGCCGAGGCGCTCCCGGGCGCATGCGTCGCTGGTTGCGGCGGTCGCGCGCCTACACGCTCGTCTACTTCGTGTACGGCACCGTCGTCTGCCTCTTCTGGCTGGGCCACCCGCTGCTCATCCAGCAGACCACGCACACCATGTTCAGCACCAACAGCACCAACCACAGGTCAGCAGCGCTCCGCCTCGTCCCTCTCTCCAAACGCAAACCCAATATAACAAGCACTCCACACGCAGCAACCTGCATTCGTCGGATTGAGAGCACCGAAATCGTACGAAGCTGTTCCAGCACCGTCTGCTTCAATTCACCACTGATATTACGTTTCTTGTTTCAGCACAGTATAAAACATGACAATTACAATCAGCACACACTCCGCTGCTGAGTGATCATTCATTCTGGAAACAATCTCCCTGGCTGTAATTAAGCCATGTCTCCGAAATACCCTTTCTTCCAGAAGTGTCAGTCCCGCAAGGTATACAGAACTTCTATGAAACTCTCAATGTAGGAGATCAAAACAAATCGTTCAAATGGCTCTGAGCACTATCGGACTTAACATCGGTGGTCATCAGTCCCCTGTAACTTAGAACTACTTAAACCTAACTATCCTAAGGACATCAGACACATCCATGCCCGAAGCAGGATTCGAACCTGCGACCGTAGCGGTCACGCGGTTCCTGACTGAAGCGCCTAGAACCGCACGGCCACACCGGCCGGCTGTAGGAGATCAGGTACTGACAAAGTAATGCAGTGAGAATGGGTTGTGAGTGGTGCTTGGTTAGCTCAGAATGTAGAACACACGCACACGAAATGTGAGGGCCCCAGGTTCGAGTCTCATTCTGGCACATAGTTTTAACCTGCCAGAAAGATTCATCACCTAATGGTTCTCGTTTCGTGGTACTGCTTAACGTTGAAGGCCCAACGGTATCGACCGACCGCAGTGTCTTTCTCAACACACAGGTGTCACGGGATAGGGATATGAAGGGGCATGTGGCTGTGCCGTTTTCAGTTTTACGTGGCTGGAACCACTACTTCTCAGTCGAGTAGTTCCTCAATTAGTCTCACAAGGGCTGTGTGCACTCCACTTTCCAATAGCCCTCTAACTTTCACTAGAAAAGGAGTGCCTTAACGGTAGCTAAACGCTCCACATATAAGTTTGCAAACCAATACTTGAAGTTTTAGAAAAAATATTTAACGAAATATAGATTTTCAAAAGGCATTTTTGACAGTTCGTTACAAGCGGTTCATAATGAAATTGCGGACCTGCTGATAATCGCCTCAGGTCTGCGAATGAAAAGTCTACAGTTAATTGAGAGGAACCCATGTAATGAAACGAAATACACATCTGGTGTTCTTCAAGGATATGCAATCTGGGGTGCCCTCTTTGATTCCTTGACGACAGTTGAACTAAATGAGGAAACAGAGAAAGTCCAACGAAAAGTGAGGCCTTTCGTCATGGGACCGTTTATTCGGCGAGCGAGCTTTACAGAAATAGTCAACAAACTCCAGTGGCGGATACTACAAGTGAAGCGTTGGACATCACAGAGAGGTTTACTATTGTAATTCCGTGAGAGTGCCTTGAGGAAGCAGTCAACAAATTATAGCTTCCGCCCATATAAGTCTCGGAATAATCAACACGATAAAGTTCGAGAAGTTAGAGCTTATACAGAAGTTTACCGATAATCGATGTTTCAATGCGCCATCCGTGACTGGAAAAGTGAAGAGGGGATCGGTTAGTGGCTCCAGAAGTACCTTCCGTTACCCGACGTAATATGGCTTACATGGTACAAATGTAGATTACGCTGTTTGCTATTGTTTAGTCAAGTTGTCAGCAGACCAAATGCTCTGAAATAGTTTAGACAACATAGGCAAGGACCTTGTCGCAGCTGTCACACCGGTTCCCGTCAGACCACCGAAGTTAAACACTGTCGGACTTAACTAGCACTTGGATGGCTGGCCGCCAGCGTCTGCAGAGCGCTTTTGGAAAGCGGAGTACACACAGCCCCTCTGAGACTAATTGAGGAACCACTCGACTGAGAAGTAGCGGCACCAACCACGTAGAACTGAAAACGGCACACCTCTCGATATCCGCATCCAGTGACACCTGTGTTCCGAGGATGACATGGCGGTCGGTCGATACCGTGGGGCCTTCAACGTCTGATCGGACGGAGAGAGAGAGGTTGGGACAAAGAGAAAGAGAGAGAGAGAGAGAGAGAGAGAGATAGAGAGAGAGGGAGAGACAGAGAGAGAGAGAGAGAGAGAGAGAGAGAGAGTGAGAGAGATTTGGAGTTAGACAACATATATTCATCGTGCAAGAAGCAGCTGATGACTAAGGAGTTAAAAGTGTGACTTCCTCAGTTATATTACCGTTATACTACAAATAGTAAAAATTACCAATTGTCCGCTCAACTGAATGTTCAGTGATTACAATCACGAGAATCACAAGAGAGAGCGACTTTTGTCTTCTGGAGGAATGGTAATCTGTGATGGATTCAGTCTTTTGATTCTGAGTCAGACCACTGCGGTTCATAATGATTTTTTGTCGTGACTTTCTTACATACTCATTTTAGATCCACGTCGAGTGGGCAAATCGTTAAGCAACAACAAATTTCCTTTGTAGGCCTCAGCCTCCTAATATCATGCTACGCCATTTCTGCGATACAATTAACGCAGACATAGTCGCCAGGTGCCCGAGGAGAGCAACACCACGTCGGCCGCCGCTGAGATCGCTGTGCCTATTATCTCACCTGCCGTCGGAGAAGGAATGACCTACTCCACTCACGGCCTCGTCCGTAAAGCTGAGAACACGTGAGATGAAAGCGGCCATCTGTCAACACGCTGCCACATAAACAACAGGGAGTGATAGACACATGCCAAAGTCCTTTCATCATCCTCACACGCCTTCATGGAAAACTGACTCTATCGAGTTTTTCTATGAAACAGTCCTCTCCCACCCTCTGGCCCTTATTTGCTCAGTTGCTGTGTCACGTGTATGTCCAGACAAATTATCTTTGAGATTTGTACTTGTATTGATGATTTAATAACAACTGTATATATTTTAAAATTGTAATCGTTCAAATAATTTGTCTTACTGAAGTCATAATGCTTAGTTATCTTGAAAAAGGTATTGACTGCAAACGTTCTAGAATAAATGGTCCTCTAGCGTCAACTACATGTTTGTAGGACAGTCTCGCGGCATAGGGACCTACGTGCTTTTAATATTTCTAAAATTTAAAGAACCTCTCTCACACCGGCCTGATTTAGCTTCACTGATCAGGATAGCAAAAACATGCGTATATTAAGGGAATTTTCATTGACAAAGCAGGCTTATCACATTCACACAGTTCAATACTGTTCTGTCCTGATTAAATTAAGCTTAACTTAAATTCCATAAGGCAGTGAAGCAATTTCGAAGTCTCGGTGCGACGAAAATTGTCAGTCGATCTCCTGGAAACATTTGTAATAATTATTATTTTTCGGTGATCTGCTGGTGAGACCGTGTTAGCCTATTTATTTAAAGTAACTGGATATCTTGAGCATTCAAAACGGCAGGTTCGTCCAGTGTAAAGCAGACGTTCCCCACTGATCCCGTGCAACACGGCGTAGTAAGCTGACAATATAGATCCTTCTTTTACGACTCATCGGCAAGAAGTTCCTATTCTTTTCATAAGAGAAAACATAGATAGCAGAGAAGCTATTCCATGGAGTAAATGGACGCTCCAAGGAATAATTGGGCTTGAAACTACTTTGCATTGATAATCGGTAAGATAAGGAGAGATATTTCGAGATATGAACTGAGTTATATAATTTATAAAATTTCTGAAAATATCGCGGAGAGACCGCTGCAAGAGACATTACATGCTGACAGAGGTTGACTATCGAAAACGGTGACAAGTGTACGTTTGGCAAATACCATCAGTCTGTGTCCCCTTCCCAGCATATTATAGAGCCAGTTCGTTGACTGACACCAGGAAATTTAGAAAACCAGTCGTTCCCAAAACATTGTATTTGTTCTGAGTGTTTTACCGGCAACTGTAAGACTTAGACGTGATGTATCAGAAGACGTGTTGCTGGCTGGATGTGCCACGCCGTGCAGTGCTGTGACGCGTGCCCGCAGCCGGATGTCAGAGACGGCGGAGTTCCCCAGCGGCGCCTGGTACCCGTTCGACGTGCGCCAGCGGCGGGTGTACGGCGCCGTGTACGCCTTCCAGTGCCTGGCCATCTACTTTGCCGGCATGCTCATCATGGTCACCGACATCATGTTCATCACGCTCATGCTGCTCACCTGCGGCCAGTTCGAGGTACGGCGCATTACATAGTGATGTAGGGATACTTCTGGTAATATGGTGTAAGAATGCGGGCGAGCAGAATGCAAATATGTGACAAATATTTCCTGAGAAAATTTGTATGCAACATAAATCTACAAACGTAAATGATGATATAAAATAATACGTAATAAAACGAAGTAATTCAAAATTTCCTATAGATATTTCCTCCTCAAGATGTATAATAAAAGTTAAGGAATGCATTTCGTCTGAAAGGGATAACACATACAGGAACAGAAGAACACGAATTATCACATAAATACATATTTGGAAATTTGTGGAAAGATCGTATGGTACCAAACTGCTGTGGTCATCGGTCCCTAAGCTTACACACTACTTAATCTAACTTAAACTATCTTACGCGAAGGAGAACACACACACCCATGCCCGAGGGAGGACTCGAACCTCCGACGGAGGGAGCACATATCTACTAATCTCATCTATATAGGACAGCATAATTTAACTCACAGTCCTTTTGTTGGTTTTAGTACACGAAAATTTCCCTCTGTATCCGTAACGAACTCATATTATTTTATCGTTTTATCATTCCATGTTGTAAGTCGTAAGGACTTTCACTTCTGACCATACACAAAAATCTCTTTTGCGCTAACATTCCTTTGCACATTTTGCACATATTTAAACTTACATTTTCCTTTCATTAGGCACTCTCATATAGAAAACCTACCATACTCATCCATTCCAATACGAATTAGTTTAGTGCCCAACCCTGATTTGCCATTACATGAATTAGCCAACATGAACTCAAAATTTTTCTCATGGGTGTCCTGGGTGCCAATGACTTTGTTTCTGGAGTACTCGTATTGCGATATATCTTGAATTAATTGTTGCACATATTCGATTCTCTATCTTCTTCTAAATGTGTCACCGGAAAACGTTCCCTCTAACGGCATAGCAGTTATTCCCATATGTGTTAACAAATGTTGTATGAAGTTATCATTCTACTTAGTATTTTGCATATAGTCTTTTCAAAGCCGATTCTGCCGAGAACGGTCCCGGCGGAGGCTCGAGTCCTCCCTCGGGCATGGGTGCGTGTGTTTGTTCTTAGGATAATTTAAGTTAAGTAGTGTGTAAGCTTAGGGATTGATGACCTTAGTAGTTAAGTCCCATAAGATTTCACATATATTTGAACTTTTTTGAACATCTGCCGAGAACTCCCTGACATCACACTTTACAAGTCTACCAATCTGCAACTTTCTTCTGCGAAACTACATCAGAAACCACTCGATTTTCTTCTTTTCCGGTTTTCCAACATTGCATGATTCACTCACATACTATTGTGAGCTCCACGGTACAATATATTTATTTTTAATTAATTTCTATGTTTCATACTAGAACACTTGTGATTCCAAGGAAATGCTCTGTTTGTTTTTGTTAGTCTCCTTCATGCCTAGTCTTTGATTCGTCCAACATGTGTTATTTGGATCAAAGGCAGCAGAGTTACTCCCTTTCGTCAAGTATGTGGCCCTCGAAAATCATGTTACGTTTGTCCCTATCTGATTTCTACTACCCTCATGTCCTTCTTTTTATTCACTCTGAATCGGTACTCTGTACCCGGTATACTGTTCATTATATTTAATATATCCTGTAATCCTTCTTCTGGTATATGCATGTAATCAATTTTATCAGACAGTCTTTTAAATCTTACTGTCCTTAATTTAAATTCCACTTCTGAACCTTTATTTTCTTTCCTTCATTGCTTATCCCACATACAGACTGAACAGAAAAGAAAAATCGCATCCTGACCTAACACCCCTATAATCCATGCACATCTCTCTTGGTCTTCATTTTTATTGTTCCACCTTCTTTCTTGAACTTAATGCATATTACACTCGTCTTCCTACAGTAAAAGGTTTTGTGAGAATATAAACCTATTGCACCAATGTGGACAAGTAACTGAGTTCAGAACACCGAGACATATTACATTCATACAGTGTAATGTTGTACACATTGTTGTATCCTTACGTCGGTAAAGCATATCTCTTTAATGTCTGTGGTCAGTAAATCTTTGTGCTACAGAAGTGCTAGCCTACATTAAACAACTTTTGAAGAGCTGTGTAGAGAAATATATCTTCATGTACTTTTTCAACTCGCGAAACTGTGCCCACAGGAGCTGGGAGATAAACTGCGAAACTGCTGGGAGATCGCTGCCGCCAGGACACTGCGCCGTGCAGGGACCACGCAGGAGAGAGAGCTGCACAATGTGGTTGCGCACTGCGTCCAGTACCACGACATGCTGCTCAGGTAAACAAGTGCTGCCACTCACAAACACTCTGCTCACAGCGCCGATTACTATGACATGCTGCTCGGGTAACTGGCTCCACTCACAGATACTCTACTCACTCTGTGCAGTACCCTGGAATGCTACCCACTTAACTGCTGTCACTCATAAGCACTCTTCTCACTGTGTCCAGTACCACGACATGCTGCTCAGGTAAACAAGTGCTGTCACTCACAAACACTCTTCTCACTGTGTCCAGCACCACGACATACTGCTCAAGCAACTGCCGCCATCTTGGCAACAGTCCAGAACCTGTGTTGTTTACATAGTTCCGCGTAGTCAGCGCGTACACAACTTTTCCACTAGAGCGCGCCTCTTTAAGCACAACAGTGTAGGCGCAGTGCTCGTGCGTATTAATATGTTACGCAGCCAATGAGATCGCTGCTAACGTAGAACCTTTTCTCCTCGTGGATCACTCTCGTGCAGTGATACCTGAACGCTCGAGGTATTATAACGAGTGTACAGATCTCCGATTAGAGTCTGCATTAGTCTGTACCAGTCTGCATTAGTCTGTACCAGTCTACAGTCAAGTTTCAGTTTGCGCCTAATAAGATTATCATATTCCTGTACGTAGCCATGAAGAGAAATGTATAGACCCTTTGTCAAGTATCAGAGATATGTGAGAATAAGATTAACGTACCAAGACCAAAGGAACTTCAGATCGTCAACTATAAACAGCCTCCAGAATCAAGTTACGTAATGTTTATGCTTGTAATTATTTTAATAAATGTTGGTCACCGTCAATCTGCTACTCTAAGCATGCAAGTGGCATTTCTATCGTCTGACCTAACGGCAGAAGATAAACACGCCACGATAAGACCACGAGACATATTGCTGACACTCGCCTACTTCGTTAGAGCGACGAGTCAAATAATCTGATGGTGTGTGTACCGAAGGTCTTACAGTATGCACACCACAACCTGCTAATGTGTTCATAATCCAAACGATAGGTACCTCACCTACAAAGATCGTAGTTCCTGTTAAGATCTGCATATTTCATCTCCGCTAATCCTCATTGTTCTTTGATCGATGAAGTTTTAACTATGGTACAACCGGCAGTTTGAATGACACGAGTACGTGTATCTATTGGCGAAGCTGTGGTATGGATTCTCCAGTAGTGCACCAAGTGCGGAGTTGAGAATGCTTACTCAACAACGTCTGTTATTTTGATGCCTTCGACACGGATTATCAACGGTAGCATTGGAAGTGATGACTGTTACTAGGAAGGAGTTTGCAACATATACTGAGTGGTAGCTTGCCATGGGCAGCATCCTTGCTGATGCAGAAAACCATATCAGCTTGGTTATGTGTCTGAACGGAGCAGCGAATAGTACTGGCTCTCGGTTACGCTGGTGGAAAGTATACAGGCCCCAGGATTCTCGGAGACTGTCGATGGCACGTACTGTATGACCACTTCTACGCAGATCCACCAAAGCATGGAACCTTAGTGCTAGCTGATGGCGCATAGATTAGCGGCTTCACCTAATTTTATGTTCCATATATCGTTAGTACAGTTACTGATATGTGAAAAACCTACAAATGCTGTACTGGAGACACACGTTGCACTGGTTGATTTAGAGAAAGCATACGATACTGCACCTACCAACAAATTGTGCGGAAAGTTGAAAGAGAGAGAGTTAGATCAAAGGTTGCTAAAGTCTGTTATGAAATTACATGAACACAACACAGCGAGAGTAAGGACTTGGAATAGCTGAACAGAAAAATACGAGATGAGTAGTCTGTAGCAGGGATGTGGTCTTTCACAGGCCCTCTTTAAGTTGTTTCTAGGAGCAGTCGTGCAGACTTGCGTAAAAAATATCAGGTTATAGGAGTGACAGCAAGGGCTGTCAAGATATTCAGCCTGTATTTTGCAACGACCAGATTTTAATAGCAGAAGATGAAGATGATGTGATCTGTATGATAAGAAAGCTTAAAGAGGAATGTAGAAAGGTTGGCCTGAAGAGAAACATGAAGAAGTGTGAGTGCTTGGCTACTGGATCAGAAAAAGTAAATAATTTGGAGGTCGATGCAGAAGTAATTCTAAGTAGGGAACAGGCAAAATATCTTTCGTAAATATTTAATAAATGGGTATTATTTAATAAACTAGTTTAATAAAGTTGTAGATTTAATAAGGGACGAGCTGTGACTAGGGCAACGAGCTCTGTTCTGTGGAACAAAAAGATAAGTAGGACAACGATGCAGAGAATCTATTAGACTCCAGTTCTGCGAGTAGTTTTGCAAGGAGCAAAGGCCTGAGACTAAAGCAAAACAGAATTAGAATAATCTGCTTGCCACAAAGAGGGATTAGGTAAGACAATGCTCAAGCTGTACTAGAATGGATAGGATAATAAATGACGTAATCTGACAAAGGATGAAAATGGTTGGGGATATATGTGACGACATCCCAGAAAATAGCTTATGTGAATGCGCCAAGTGAATAGGATGAATGAAGACCGAACAACATATAGGATACCACGATGGACATCATCACAGCGGAAGAAAAGTCAATGAGAATAGGATGAATGAAGACAAGATTCCAAATAGAATACCACGCCAGACATCAAATCAGCGGAAGAAAAGGGATCACACACGACGCAACAGGAATAATGATGTGGAGGAGACAATGTGAGCAAGGAATATGATTCTTGAGGAAAGTGAAGACAGGATAAGATGGCGAGGGGGGGGGGGGCGGGAGGGGGGGGGATGCGTAGAAGGGGCGCCAACCGTAGATAAACCGCAAGAAGAGGAAGACAGTTAATCATAATGAACTGGAAGAAGTCATTTCACATACATCCTTTAAATTCATATAAGAATATGTGTAAATACCGACAGTTTCGAAGGCTTTTTTTTTTAATGCAGTGTTAATAAGTACTTCCAGCCCACCACCATTTATATAAAAATAAATAGGTTACCTTTTAGAATAAAAGAGTTGTGAAGAAGAAATATTTACAGTTATTTACACGTCAAGTTGTGTATGACCAACTTGAGAAGCAAATCTCCAAGGTGATGGATCGTGTCAGTACATGAAATTACAAAATGAATGTAATAACAGATAAAAATAAAAAGTTTATGAACCCAAAAAAAGTAGAGCAACAAGTTTCAGTAAATGAAGTCAGCAATATAAGAATCTGCTTAAGTGTTGAAGGAATTTCTCAATAGAATAGAAAGAGTGACCCACGAGGAAACTCTTCAGTTTCGATTTGCAAGCGTGTGGATTACTTCTAAGATTTTTGAATTCTTGTGGTAGCTTATTGAAAATGGATGCAGAAGTTCACTGCACATCTTTCTGCACAAGAATTAAGGATGTCCGATCCAAACGCTGGTCAGATTTCTGCCGAGAATTAACTGAGTGAAAACTGCTTGTTCTTGTGAAGAAGCTTATATTGTTAACAAGAAACGACAGTAAAGAATATATATATTGAGAGGCCAATGTCAAAATACCCAGACTATTGAACAGGGGTCCACAAGAGTTTCACGAACTTACACCACTTATTGCCCAAATCGCTCGTTTCTAAGCCAAAAACATCCTTTTAGAATTGGAAGAATTACGCCAAAATATAATACCAAATGACATAAGCGAATGAAAACAAGCAAAGTAGACTAATTTTCGTGTCGAACCATCACTCATTTCAGATACCGTTCGAGTAGTAAAAATGGTAGCAATAAGTCGGAGATGTTGTATTTTCACACCGCCACATCTCGTCACGTAAACCACTGATTTGAGTAAGGGAAGAGGCCAAGACCCATTTATTTGCCAATGTATAGTATTTAACTACGCATTGTAATGGTGTATTATGACGATTTACCAGGCGAAATGAATCCAGCGCCACTGAAGTGCCTAAGAAACTACAGACTAACTTAGAGCGCGCGTAAAAACAATGATGTTAAAAACAAACTCTGAAGACATTTGAATATTACAAAAAACAAGCGCACAACCCATCGTCCACTTTTTATCTTCTGTGTAATACGGACGCAACATTACACAGGCGTCATTATAAGAATTGAAATTTGTTAAAACCTGTCGCGTTGTTGCATGTGGGACTAGTGTGTGTGAAAAACGCAGAGTGGTTAACGAATGAACATTTCTATGTGACTTCTAAACTTTTCAAACGACTCACGCTCTGTGATTGGCATTGACGTAGGTGTTAACATGTTATCTCTGTGTTAAATCCAAGCTCGTAATTATAGTGCCAATTACTCTAAATTTTTGTTTTCTTTGGTAGTTGAACAACCTTAATCATTTACTTTCTATGTGCCAAGTTTTTTCACAGTTTCGTGTGGACAGAAGAGGCCGACGTTAACATACTACTTATATTCCCCCCTTGTAATATTCTTCAAACTTAGTTTTAAACTGGTACTTAGGTACATTTTCAGTGCCAGTGACGTCCTGGAAATTCTTAGCAAAAGTTCACTTCTCAAATCGCACATCGCTCTCACAAAGTCTCACTGTTCCACAATGGTACGCGGCACTTTCTAAACTGGGAAGGGAGCCACGCAAGCATATGTTGCTTCCCCTTCTCAATCTGATGAATAATAATAATAATAATAATAATAATAACAATAATAACATAAACTTATACAACATAAACGTATAAAACAACACGTTCCCACATACAAGTATGCACCACAAAATGTACTGGAGAATGATGAATAGAAATTATACTGGAACAGAACCATTATTGCAGATAAACCAACACCACATAACAAACCTGACATCATACCCACCAATAAAAAGAAGATATTAACACAACTAATCGAAATATCCATACCCAATACGACAAATATACAAAAGAAAGTAGGAGAAAAAATTGAAAAATACATCCAACTGGCTGAGGAAGTCAAGGGCATGTGGCATCAGGATAAAGTTGACATTATACCAATTATACTATCAACTACAGGAGTCATACCACACAATATCCACCAGTACATCAACACAATACAGCTACATCCAAACTTATATATACAACTACAGAAATCTGTAATTATTGATACATGTTCAATTACCTGAAAGTTCCTAAATGCAATGTAACATATACCGTACAGTTAAAAGGAAGTCACGCTTGATCAAGGTCCACATCACTTTCCATTTTTGGACCAGACATAACGTCTGAGGAAAGAAAGAATAACAGTAATAATATTTCCTTACGTCAGAAGTCTTTGAACAAGATCATGAATGTTGGCTTTCCATGACAGTTTACTATCTGTCTGAACACCTAGAAATTTGAACTGTTCACTTTCTGTAACCACATGGCCATTGTATGAAATTAAAACGTCGGGTTTTGTTGAAATGTGAGTTACAACTGTAAAAACTGAGTCTTACTGTGATTTAGCATTACTTTATTTTCTACAAGCAATGAACTTACGTCATTGACTGCACTGTCTGAATCGGAGCCACTGTTGCTCACAACATCCTTTACTACCAAGCTAGTGTCATCAGCAAACAGAAATATTTTAGAGTTATCCATAATACAAGAGGGCATATCATTTATATGAATAATAAACAGGAGTGGACCCAACACTGATCCCTGGGACACTCCGCCATTGACCATACCCCACTCAGACCCCACATCATAGCCATTCTCATCACTGTGAATAATGAGCTTCTGCTGTCTGTTGTTAAAGTAACAAGTGAACCAACTGTGAGCTGTTCCCCATATTCCATAATGGTCCAACTTCTGGAACAATATTTTGCGATCAACAAAATCAAACGCCTTAGTTAAATCAAAAAAAAAATGCCTAGCGTTTGACAACTTTTGTTTAATCAATCCAGTACCTCTCAGGGAAAAGAGAATATAGCATTTCTAAAACTGAACTGTACACTTGATAGCAAATTATGTGACATAAAATGATCAATTGTTCTTACATACATAGCATTTTCAAGAACTTCAGCAAACACTGATGGCTTAGAAACAGGTCTGAAACTGTCTATATTATCCCATGAGAGTCCTTTGTCAGTACCACAGAGGAGTATTTCAGACGTCAGTCTCGGAAAGGCATTTTCAAAGAGAGTTACATGATTCCCTGTAGAAATTAAATTTTTATTTAGTTCGCCAGCAATGCACAGTAAACGATTGTTAAATACAGTACATATTTTTGAATTGTCAGTAACAGAAATATTTTTACTACAAACTGTAATTAAAAAACTCTCTATTGCCGTTGGATTAACTTCCCTTAAGAATTTGTAATTATATGTGACATTTGTTTGAGTACAAAAGCCTTTTCGTGTTAAAATTTGTGCACCATGGCCTGAAAGGGCATTCTCTCTTTTACTAACAGAATGCACATCTAGTAATGAAGAATGAATTAAAATATGATGTGATGGTTCAGTTTCACCCGGCGTATTTCTTGCTCGAATAATCCATGGGTGTACTGCCGGTTCATAGTGTCCAACGGGCACAATATTTCGGCGATCAGACATGACGCCATCGTCAGGTGCGCTGACGAACTGTGCTCCTGAGGGAGGGCGGTCGTCTTAAATCCCCTCCCCTCGCGAGGCGTTCTTTCCGCGGTCCGCGCCCGCGCGTCAGCGGTCGGTGGGAAGCTGGCGTCGGCGTCTGTGGTGGCGTCGGTGTAGTTGCCTCGTCCGCCCTAGTCGCCCGCTCGTTTTCTTTACTGAGCGTCTTTTTAATTAGACTCAGTGTTGGTTCCCATGCCCTGCTGAGGTTGCAGCCGCAATCTCGGTTGATGAGTCCGACCCTGGCATGAAATTCGATAGCCTCTCTAACGACGTTGTCCCAGTATTTAGATATCTGCGCCAGGACCCTGGTATTTTGGTAGTCCATTTCTTGACTTTCGGGCAAACAGCGCTCTGCGACCGCCGCCTTGTTGGGGTAGTCTGATGTTCAGGGTAACGATCTTCGATGGTGCGCATTGTCTGTTCAATATAAGTCATCCACAATGTCACGGAATCTGGTATATACCGGCCTTCCGCAAACCGGGATCGTCTTTGACACTTCCCAATAATGCTCGCGTTTTATTTGGTGGGCAGAAGACAGTTCCTACTCTGTGTTTCCTCAAAATTCCTCCTATTTTCCCCGATAGTGCGCGAATATACGGTGTATAGGCAGAGGCTATCTCTTTCTCCGTGACTTCTTCCGTCTCCACACACTATATTGTAGAGGTGGGGCGGAGAGCGCGTCTGAATGGCAGTTCAGAGTACCCGTTTTCCCGGAATACAGTTTTGAGGTGTTCCAGCTCTTTGGACAGACTCTCTGCGTCAGAGATGGTGCGCGCCCTGTGCACCAGTGTTCTTAGCACCTCATTCCTCTGCGAAGGGTGGTGGCACCTATCTGCTTGGAAACACGGGTCCGTGTAAGTTTTCTTCCTGTGTACCCCGTAGCCCCGGGGTAAGAGAATTATGAAGCATGCTAGCCTCGCTTTGGTATGTGAGAGGGTACACTTTACCAGACGCAACCTTGAGTACAACTCCCAGGAACTACTTACACTACATATACAACTTGCCAACATTTTAATTCCGAGACCTGGGACTGGATTGATGGTGTTACCTGGGTGACCGCCGATTCTGCACATAAGAAGACCTCGGGACGTCAGATACCTAAATTCTGTCGTCTCTCTGACAAACCATTTCTGGAAGCTCCATGCAAGACGGTCATCAATCTCACGGACATCGAGCTGACTGGGGATGCACTTTCTTTTCCGGAGAATGGACTTAATTTTGCACCCACACCTAGGTTCACGCCAGTAGCGGACATTGTCAGTGCACTTGAACAGGTTGCTGCGCAACAACCACCTGAAGCAACTGAAGAATTACCTGCCGTGCTCTGACGAGAACTAAACCGATCAAATCGAATATTACCAGCAGGGAGAGGGCCGTCATTCGAGACCTGAGACAGAGTTCTGAGATTTTTGTCTTACCTGCTGACAAAGGCAATGCTTCGATTGTTCTTTCCCATAAGGACTACATTGAGAAGATGCTGAGCCCGCTAAGTGGCGAATCTTACACGAAGATCAACGCTGACACCACAAAGAAGGTGGAGAACAAGACTAGAGCTCTTCTCAAGGACGCAGATTTAGCGGAGGGGGTCGCCATGATTTGACACCTCAAGGACCTGTACCGTCAAGACTTTATGGACTCACTAAGGTCCACAAAGAAGGGGTGCCGTTACGCCCAATTATCAACAACTTTAGGGCACCTACATATTTACTGGCCAAATACCTGGCAGAATTACTAAGCCCTTATGTGGGTAAATTCCCTCATCACGTTCGTAATCCTGTCGATTTCGTAAAACGCCTCGACAACTTCAAGCTGAAAGACTCAGAGATCTTGGTAAGTTTTGACGTTGTTTTATTATTCACCAGGGTGCCTCTTCGAGAGTCAGTTGAGCTTATTGCATAGAAATTTGACAAGAAGACGACCGAACTTTTCAAGCACTTTCTGACCTCCACGTATTTTCTCTTTAATGGAGAATACTGTGAACAAACGGAGTGGCAATGGGGAGCCCACTCTCGCCTGTGGTCGCGAATTTCTATGAGGAGTACTTCGAGGAGGAAGCTTCGGCGTCATCCAAATGGAAACCTTCTTGTTTTCTACGTTATTTGGATGACACGTTCGTGATATGGCCCCAAGGAAGGGAAAAGTTCCAGGACTTCTTTACACACCTGAACTCCATCCATCCGAACATCAAATTCACTATGGAGACCGAAGCAGAAGGAAGATTACAATTCCTGGACGCCATGGTCAAAAGAAGAGCGGATGGCATCCTGGGCCACGGGGTATATAGGAAGAAAACGCACACCGACATGTATTTGCAAGTGGATGGCTGCCACCATCCTGCACAGAGGAATGGGGTGCTAAAAACACTGGTGCACAGGGCGCGCACCATCTCTGACGCAGAGAGTCTGTCCCAAGAGCTGGAACACCTCAAAACTGTATTCCGGGAAAACGGGTACTCTGAATTGCCATTCAGACGCGCTCTCCGCCCCACCTCTACAATATAGAGTGTAGAGACGGAAGAAGTCACGGAAAAAGAGATAGACACTGCCTAGATACCGTATACTGGCGCACTATCGGGGAAAATAGGACGAATATTGAGGAAACACTGAGTAGGAACTGTCTTCTGCCCACCAAACAAAACGCGAGCATCATTGGGAAGAGTCAAACACGATCTCGGTTTGCGGAAGGCCGGTATATACCAGATTCCGTGTCATTCTGGGAAGACTTATATTGGACAGACAGTGTGCACAATTGAAAATCGTTGCCAAGACCATCGGAGGCACACTCGACGTGGGTACCACAACAAGTCGGCGGTCGCAGAGCACTGTTTGTCCGAAACTCACGAAATGGGCTACCAACATACCTGGGTCCTCCATAGACATCTAAATACTGGGCAGCGTCGGTAGAGAGGCTATCGAGTTTCATGCCAGGGACGGACTCATCAACCGAGATTGCGGCTACAACCTCAGCAGGGCATGGGAACCAGCATTGAGTCTAATTAAAAAGACGCTCAGCAAAGGAAACGAACGGGCGACTAGGACGGACGAGGCAATTACACCGACGCCACCACAGACGCCGATGCCAGCGTCTCACCGACCACTGACGCGCGGGCGCGGACCGCCGGAAGAACGCATCGCGTGGAAAGGGGATTTAAGACGACAGCCCACCCTCAGGAGCTCAGTTCGTCAGCGCACCTGACGATGGCGACATGTCTGATTGCCGAAATATTTTGCCCGTTGGACACTATGGATCGGCAGTACACCCGTGGACTGTTCGAGCAATAAAAATGTGGCCTATGGCTGTGCTAGTGTTCCCCTGCACCTTAGTTGTAAAAAACATATTCTGCATCAGATCATATGAATTTAGACCTTCCAACATCCTTTTTCTTGCTCCATCACATAAAATATTTGTAATGAAGTCACCACATGGAACTAATTTCTAGTATTTCCTACAAAGTGAATCAAGAACCTCTCTTGCTTGAGCAGAAATATTCTGAAGTCAGAGTCACGGGACCTATAAATAACAAATATTAGAAGTTTAATTTCACTTAACTCAACTGCCTCTGCACAACATCCAAATATCTGTTCAGTGTAGTGCCGCGATATGTGTCCGGACTCAAATGAAATACTGTTTTCACCTCCCTCCGAGGAACTCTATGAAAAACTACCAGCTAATCTGCATTCTGGTTAAGAAAACCTCTGAATTGGCAAATTATGTAAGTGGTGCTCCGATATAAAAATTATTTCAGAGTCAATATCTATGAGCAGTTCACTAACTTTATCTCTAATACCTCTTATATTTTGACGAAGTATGCCAATTTCATATCTACTTGTAAACATGACGTCCTCTGGAGGTGAGCCGTTTTTGAATTTAACTATATGTCTGACTTTTATATGACCATGTGAGTGATCGAAAACTTTGGAGGAGCAACTTCGTAGGAACGACTACCATAATGGGAAAAAATCAATGTATATTTTCCTGCAGGTATTGTATCTGTTCCTTTTGAACTGAAGTGTGTCTTTTGGAACAAAGTTCCATGGTTGGGGGGTTTATAATTACCCAGTATCCGCGGAGGAACGATCAGGATTTAGGGATATGACAGGAACAGCCACGTGAAGCAAAAACGTCTTGTAAACATGAGCTTTAAAATCCATACCTTAAGGGCTTTGAACAGTTCTTCATCCCTGATACTGTGTAACCGCCCCTTCTACAACAAGCTCCTTGCATACCTTATGAACTGTGAGCACACGTTTACTAGGAAAAATGTATTTCACAACAGCGAAGACAAAAAATGTGCTCATGGTTGTTAAGGTATACATTTTAGGGCCCACTTTTGCAAGATTATTTTTTCTTGTTTTGGCCCTACTAACTCCTCCCAAAATACGGAACGCAAAAACGTTGCAGTAGAGGAAAATTGTTTTCACTATCGAAGAAACAATTTTCATAGTTCGCAAGATATGCTTTTTAGACCCCATGTTTACTAGGCATTTTTGCTTCGAATGATTGTTCGTGTAATATCCTTGAATAGAGACCAAGATTATTGGGACGTCCTGTACACTTTGAAAGTGTCTAAAGGACAATCCCGGGTGAGTATATTATTATGCAGCAGGCCTTTCAGCACAAAAAGCTTTCTTAAAGGTAAATTACTGTAAAACATTATTCCATTGAATGTTACAGAAGGAAAACTGGCAAAATATGTTCACTTTCTGATCTGTCTCTCCCTAAGATTTGTAGCTCGTACACGTTCAAAAATGTGTTTCTCATGTTTAAATTCTCAAGATTGTTAGGCCTAGAAATTTTTTTGCTTTCTGCCTTAGTTATTGTACATTTAGCATTGCTATAGTACCTCAAGATGTGCTCCACTGAACAAGTGACTTTTTGAAATTAAGAGTGAGGGCACTTGGGGAGAATCACTCAATAATTTCTTTAAGATCATAATTTTTCGTTTCTTCTGTTTCCTGTTGGACTTGTAACGCCGGAAATGCATATACTCCTATTTCCATCTATTGTACTATTATTTTTTTTCCTTGTTTTGTTACCTCAAGATATGACATTTCTGTCTCTTTATATATTGTAATTGTTTTACTGTTTGTATATATATATTTATGCACTCATGTCGATGTATAATTGGTTTGTTTCGTAAATATTATTTGTATTTTTACGCTGGGTCTTGCCTAGGGAAAACTGCTATCGAACGATTACGTCGATAGGTCGTGTGACGAATCAAAGTGTGTAGGATCTTTGGTAGTGTGAACTCTGCCGCGTGGAGCACGGGCAGAACGGTGAGAGTCTGGCGGGAGTAGCGAGTGGAGCAGGTGTTGTGTGACGCTCCCGCGAGTTGCCGCGCTTTCGGGGTTTGGCAGCATGTAATTGCGCTCGACTCGCGATGATAGTTTCTGACATGGTGTCGCGGACGGGAAGCATTAGCTGGCGCACATCAAGAGCCCGTTTCGCCTGGTGACCGTGTCGAGAAGAAGGCGCGCCAACATCCAGCTTCTGCAACAGCGACGGCCGACAATGAGTGACCGTCGCCACCTCCTCGATCGACGGCTTCAAACCTTCAATCAACCAACAAGGAAGACTAAAAGCACGTAAAGTTTCAGAACTGTATGGCAGACCTCAGCTTTTCAAATTGTTCCATTTGCCTCGCAAAATTACAGCAACTTAGCATGAACCTTTGTTGCTCATTGTCCCAATTGCATTGCCAAGCAGGGTCCCTTCCTTTTCCGAAATGAACCCGAGTGTCGTTGAAATTCAAACGCCAGCATTAAAATAATATGATTAGATTTCACTGCTTTAATTTCAAAGTTCAGTAGCTGGCTACAATATTTAGGTTACACGAGCACAAATTTAGAGTGCGAGTTTTGTCAGCATATTTTAGCTTACCTGTGACTGCAGCTCAGCTTGGTACGTACTAAATTTTACTATTGTTAATTGTTCAGAATCATTTAATTCAAGTTCAAAGTTAAATCTCTTGTTTCTAAATTGCGTAGAGTCAAGTTGCTTTTGAAATGATTGTTGAGGTAGTCCAAGACTAACCGTATTTTACTGGATTTCGATGTGCTTCAGAAAGAAAGCTTCTTATTAATTTCAGTCACTAAATTAACTTTCAGTTTTCTGGTTTTATTAATTCTTCTGCTAAATTAAGTCAGAGTGTAGCGAAATTTATTACTTCTGACAAACTTTCAGTTTTCACACTACACGTGTCAACCTTCAGTTGCCACGCTTCTAGTGCTAATTATATGTGTAATAACCTTACTTTTTCAGTTACTATAGTAATTGTCCTTAGGACTGGCGACCGTGATTTCCTCCAAATCTCAAATATCTAATTACCGCTAGTTAATTGTTAACGTAACGGCCGCACATTTACTTTCTTTATTAACTTTATCCCTTTTCAAAATTAATTTCCACCAGTTTCATTTGCATTTTTCTTTTCATTTAGATGTAACCCTTTCCTCCCTCTTTACCGACAGGTTAACTTCGGTGACGATTGCTTTTCCCAAATTTCCATTAGGTACACGCGGTTTAATTTTTCACTGTCTTTAAGGTCGATAAGTGAGGGGGGAGGTTACACGTGGCGACTCGTGACAGGACAATCTTCAAATTTGAGGTTGTTCTGGACACGAATTTTGCATTGTACAAATCTCGTAACAAAGTACTGGTTACGAAATGGTCGATACGTCAGCGAGAATATTAGTGTGAGGAATCCTAATTAGATTTGAGATTTGGCATTTATATTGAAAATTATTAAAATGAGTGAAGGCAACAATTACCAAAATTTGGTAGACTTGGATACGGAACAATCGGTCGAACTGTGGGAAACGCGCACCGCGGTACCCATTGTTCAGGGGCAGGCGGCTAGCATGAAAGACGCGACCGGCGAACCGCAACAAAGAGCAGAAATGGAATTCCAAACTTTAGAAAATGTTTCGGAATCAGAAGTGAAAATCAAATCTGAATCCCTTGATGACGAATACGGGGGGACAATTAAAGAGGAAGCCGCTACGGAAGTAAAACCGGTAGTTTCCGGGAATTTAACTGATTTATTGAACGTTTTGATTAACGAAATCAAGAGTCAATCGGTCAAGCAAGAAGCTCAGTCTGAAAAATTTGAACGGATGCTAGACAATCAGAACAAAGCTATTAACGTTGTTAACAACAATGTTGGAGTTGTTAACACAAAAGTTGATAAAATCAAAGAAGATATTGTTGTGATTAATACCGAAATCGGTAATCTTAAACAGGAAATGATAGATGTTCAGGCGGAAATTGCGAGCATAAATACTCGTTTTGATTCCGAAATTAGCAGGATCGAGAAAAGTGTAGGAGACGCAGTTGCTCCGATCATCGAGAATAAGGTGACGGAACAAATTCAATTAGTGAGAAAAGAGGATCAACAGAAGGTGGAAACTTTAAAGGCTTTAGTATCCGAAGTAGATACCAAAGTGACGAAGCAGGCTAATACCTGCGAAGAGAAAAAGAGGGAAGTGGAAACGCTTGCGACAACCACTTGCCAAGTGATTACGAGGGTGTCGGAATTAGAAAGGAAACTTGACGAAAAACAGAGCTATGTGCCAATCTGTGCACATAGTTCGGAGTTGTTGACGAAAGAGGAGCGGTTCGACCCCTTGAAAAAAGGCGGTATACACCCGACGGATTTCATTAAAAATTGTGAAAGAGTTTTACCCAGATCATGGACTGATGAGAGAAAAATTAATGCAATTATTGATGTGTTGGCTGGTGATGCCAAGCGTTGGGGCTTAAACCTCAACATTACGAACCTGACTTTTGACGAGTTTAAAAATTTGTTTCTGGCTGAATACTGGTCAGAGCAAAAACAGCAAAGTGTCTGGCGCGAATTTGTCGTATCGAGGCCTTTCGATGCGAATTCGCGCGGCTGGATGAAGGAGTTTTGTGAGGGCTGGATCCGCAAGTTGGAATACTTGCGTGATCGCCGCACGGAATCCGAAATAGTCTGGGAACTCTACAAATAGCTTCCAGATGACACAAAACGCTACGTAGGGAGCAATTACAGAACAATAAATAATTTCCTGGAAAGAGTGGAGGATGAGGACAATTGGCGCAATAATCGCGACAGTGGTAGAGGCCGTGGTAACAACAATGGGTACCACAACTACGATAACCATGGGAATAATGCCTACCGCAACCAAGGCAGCAATAACAATAATGGTTCGGACCGTAATAACAATCGGTACAATGCAAATAATAACAGGAATAACGGAAACCAGTATCATACTAGCGTGATACGGGCTTCGCGCAATAGTAATAACGCCAGAGGGTGTGATCAGCCGCCTCAGCAGCATCCGGGGACCGTATCTGCTGGGACGAGACAGGGAAACCATTAGCTGCGCCGGTGAGGGGCCGACCGGGCGTGGAGAAATTTTGGCGGCCCAATAGCAGGAGAAAACCCAGGTGTCGTCGATATGAAAATTCCGTGTGGAATAATCAACGGCGGGAGAGTGTGCCAGTGTTAAGAGAAAGGAGTGCGCCCACAAGTAGTAGATCAGCTGTATACACGGCAGTAGAAGGTACATTCACTGTCAGTGAGAACAATTTAAGTAGTGTTCCGGAAATCGATTATAAGTTGCCAGCTGTAATACCCACAGCGGAACTGGAGATTGAGTTTAAGAATGATTCGCAATTGTTGAGAGAAGATCAGATGTCGGATAAAACGTCCGTCATCGAGCAAGGGGATGCAGAGAGGGATGAGGTCTGGTTGAGGCAGTTCGGTCGCTTATACGACGAACTAAGAGATTATAGGGGTCTGTATGGGAGAAGTGTTTATGGGGAGCGCGTGCAGTATTTGCCGCGTCTCGTCCCACAGGAAGATAGTATTTGTGAAGTGATTGAAAGTTCTGGCCCTAACCGGCAGACTTTACCAGAAATAGTTGATGTTAATGGGGAGCACGAGCAAGATTCGTCGTGTTTCGTCCCGCAGGAGTTGAATGTTGAAGTAGTAACGGAAAGTTCTGGCCCTAACCGGCAGACTTTACCGAAAGTTGTAATGGTAGAAGTAGCCGACCCATCCGACGCGAACATCCAGTTTAAACATTGCGAGAGTATTAAGGAGAAAGATGACGAAAATTTTAGTGATAGCCGGACACGATTGGTAGAAAACCACGTAGATTACAGTGTGTATGTGGTTAGAGCTGACGTTATACTGTCAGACGATAGCAGTGTGGGTTGCGCAGATCCAGAGGAAGTAATTGCAGATACTACTGGGCACATGTCTCCAGGTAGATTGGCAGATGAGATCAATCTGATTAAAGAGGAATCAACGAAGGTGACAATTAGTGAATTGATAGCAAAGCAACACTCACTAGTTGACGAGTTACAGGAAAAGGTTTCGGTATTGGAGGCGACGCTACAGACTAAGCCTCAGGACAAACGTGTTGAAATTAAAACTGTATGTGAACAGAGGCTGAAAAGGCCGCCAGATAAACCGGATTTAGGATCAAAGCCGGATGGTTTTTTCTGGAATGACCTGGATATAGACGAGGATTTACTGTGGGAAAATATAGAAACAGTCGAGGACAAGTGTAGACAGATAGTAGTGTCTGTTAATATGCACGACCTACAACTAAACGTGTTGATTGACACCGGTGCAGAATTGAGTGCTGTATCTGGGAAAATATTTGAGTTACTGAAAGACAGACCTGGCATCGTAGTTATGCCAGTAACAGGAGTGAAAATTATCGGTGCTACTGGGAAGGCCAGTAAACCGGTCACAAAACAGATTTTTGTCAACTTCGAGACATGTGGGGCACGATTTGAACAAGAGTTTGTCGTCGTGCCAGACTTAACTACGGAAGTAATTATCGGGTTAGATTGGCTATTAAAGTACCGTGCAGTGATTAACTGCGAAAGGAAAACTTTGACATGTATGTCACTAGATAAAACAATGGCAGTTGGTTTTGACGAGGCAGGAGACGGTGTGCATAGGCAATACCAGCCTATGCACATTGTTAACTGGCCGGATGACATTGACGTAGGAATGAGTTTGAACTGCCGTAACATGAGGAATTTCGGCATTGACAAAAGTGTAGAAAGTGAATTGGAAGAGATAATCAAATTCCCTCCACGGATTAACATTAGTATTGGTGTGAAAAAGGATCGTTTGCGAGAAGTAATGAAGCTAAAAGCCGATGCTCGCATACGTCGTCATGACGCTAAAGCGCGTTTTGCTAAGTTTGCAATCGGAGACTTAGTACTTGTAAAAGCTCATGAGAAATCGAGCGAGATAGACCATGAAATCTCTAAATTTAAGTTTGTTTATAATGGACCATATAAAGTCATTGGTATACCTCACACAAATGCTTACGGAATATTGTAGACTTGAAATTGTACCAACCTAGGATCGATTAATACCACACAATGGGTAATTTATACAGTATGTAAAATAGAGTGTAAGATTTAAGGTTTGCTAGATTGCCATGCTTTTGCCTGACCAAGAGGACATTAAAGAAGTTGTAATTAATAAGTAATTAATTTTGACTAAATGATTTAAGAGAAAGTGATTATTTATCAATTGAAAAATCCAAGCTGCTAATTTAAGTTTTCAGCTGAATCACAGTAGATTAAGCAACGTAAATATGATTTTGTAACTAGCTGTAAGATTTCATGAATATGTGTTTTACTAGTCATTGCCGATGTACTTAGACGCTGTTTTAAGTTTCAGGCTAGTACATGCGTGTGATGATGGACAGTGTTGAGTTATCCACTGTGATAGTATTAAGGGACTCCTTGAGATTACTCGGGAGTGAGTTTTTCCTAAAGAATTCAGTGAAACGGACGTTCTGGAAACGCCGTCACAAGGGCGAGTGAGATCAAGCGTGCCGCACACGCGGGCGCAACAATACTGGCGAGGCGAGCCGCTGTCGACTCTTGTGCCGCTGTTGGCTCTTGTGCCGCTGTCGGCATCCTTTGTACTCGCGAGTACGGAATGTGGAGTTGCTTTTCTTCCCGGACAGCTGATGTGAAAGGATTCTGCTGTCAATATTTATGTTTTATTTTATCTGCTGTATATTATTTTCTTGTTTAGCGTTAATTGGACATGACGAGAATATTAATTATGAAAAGGTTACATAAATATGTGTATTCTATGTAATTAATTATTAATTTGCGTATTTTGATCTACCTGTTTTTATGACCATGTACTCTGATTAATTTTGCAAATAGTATTCCATTTCTCATAGTGTTACGAATTTTAATGATTTTGGAATAGCTAAACCATTTTCTATATCTTCTATGAATTTTAATATGTTGTCAACCTGTTTTATTTTGTGCAAGATGACAGAGTGGAATAAGATTAGGAGTGTCCCCACTCAATTATTATGGTCTAAAAATTGATTTATGATTAATTAGACGAATGCTAAATTTTGTTGATGTTTTGAGCATATGCATTTCCGCTGTTTCTTTTTTGGGACATTTTCTGAGTCTGTTTACGTTACACGAACATCCTCAGACAATGTGGGGCACGTGTAACGCCGGAAATGCATATACTCCTATTTCCATCTATTGTACTATTATTTTTTTTCCTTGTTTTGTTACCTCAAGATATGACATTTCTGTCTCTTTATATATTGTAATTGTTTTACTGTTTGTATATATATATTTATGCACTCATGTCGATGTATAATTGGTTTGTTTCGTAAATATTATTTGTATTTTTACGCTGGGTCTTGCCTAGGGAAAACTGCTATCGAACGATTACGTCGATAGGTCGTGTGACGAATCAAAGTGTGTAGGATCTTTGGTAGTGTGAACTCTGCCGCGTGGAGCACGGGCAGAACGGTGAGAGTCTGGCGGGAGTAGCGAGTGGAGCAGGTGTTGTGTGACGCTCCCGCGAGTTGCCGCGCTTTCGGGGTTTGGCAGCATGTAATTGCGCTCGACTCGCGATGATAGTTTCTGACATGGTGTCGCGGACGGGAAGCATTAGCTGGCGCACATCAAGAGCCCGTTTCGCCTGGTGACCGTGTCGAGAAGAAGGCGCGCCAACATCCAGCTTCTGCAACAGCGACGGCCGACAATGAGTGACCGTCGCCACCTCCTCGATCGACGGCTTCAAACCTTCAATCAACCAACAAGGAAGACTAAAAGCACGTAAAGTTTCAGAACTGTATGGCAGACCTCAGCTTTTCAAATTGTTCCATTTGCCTCGCAAAATTACAGCAACTTAGCATGAACCTTTGTTGCTCATTGTCCCAATTGCATTGCCAAGCAGGGTCCCTTCCTTTTCCGAAATGAACCCGAGTGTCGTTGAAATTCAAACGCCAGCATTAAAATAATATGATTAGATTTCACTGCTTTAATTTCAAAGTTCAGTAGCTGGCTACAATATTTAGGTTACACGAGCACAAATTTAGAGTGCGAGTTTTGTCAGCATATTTTAGCTTACCTGTGACTGCAGCTCAGCTTGGTACGTACTAAATTTTACTATTGTTAATTGTTCAGAATCATTTAATTCAAGTTCAAAGTTAAATCTCTTGTTTCTAAATTGCGTAGAGTCAAGTTGCTTTTGAAATGATTGTTGAGGTAGTCCAAGACTAACCGTATTTTACTGGATTTCGATGTGCTTCAGAAAGAAAGCTTCTTATTAATTTCAGTCACTAAATTAACTTTCAGTTTTCTGGTTTTATTAATTCTTCTGCTAAATTAAGTCAGAGTGTAGCGAAATTTATTACTTCTGACAAACTTTCAGTTTTCACACTACACGTGTCAACCTTCAGTTGCCACGCTTCTAGTGCTAATTATATGTGTAATAACCTTACTTTTTCAGTTACTATAGTAATTGTCCTTAGGACTGGCGACCGTGATTTCCTCCAAATCTCAAATATCTAATTACCGCTAGTTAATTGTTAACGTAACGGCCGCACATTTACTTTCTTTATTAACTTTATCCCTTTTCAAAATTAATTTCCACCAGTTTCATTTGCATTTTTCTTTTCATTTAGATGTAACCCTTTCCTCCCTCTTTACCGACAGGTTAACTTCGGTGACGATTGCTTTTCCCAAATTTCCATTAGGTACACGCGGTTTAATTTCTCACTGTCATTAAGGTCGGTAAGTGAGGGGGGAGGTTACAGACTGATCTCAATATTGGTTTTATCTGCACAAGGAACTGTTTCTCCTTGTTGTATATGAGATGGAAGGTCACTTACATATATGAAAATAATAGTGGATCTTATATTGTTCTTTGTGGGGCCCTATAAATGATTTCTGCTCAAATAAGTTAATCTCCCGTACTCCCATTAGTTGAATTACTAATTACAATATTTTGTATTCCTTTGTTTATCTCTGACATTTTACATTGGTAGAACATACCTTTGGTTCCACAAGAACTGTGTTTATCAGTGGTGATAATGTGAGTAACGAAGTCAAATGTCTTAGATAGGTGATATAATTTACCAGTTAACTCTTTATTTAATGCTTGCACAGTTTGGTGTGTGTATGTGCAAATGAAATTCTCATTTGAGCAAATCTTATGAAATCCAAACTGTTATTTTGTGTTTCAATCAGATTCCTAATCTAGAATATATCAATTTCTAAAGACTTTTGGAAAATTATTTCATATGAGAAACTGTTAGTACTTACTGGTACCTCTTACAATGAAATATTTCAATCCTCCGTTAGTTATGCATTACATATTTCGGACAAGACAGTATTTACTATATGCAAAGAAAACCTTAGTGCTCTGTTAGAAAAACTTTGAAATGAACATATTCTTTTGGGATAATATATATTTTTCTTACTTTTAGAAGGAGGAATGGGCCATACATTATAATCATTGAATTTTGTGTGAGTTGCTTTTTCAACACATTGTTTTGATTTTTCTCATGAAGTGCTTGTCAATACATATTACATTGCATTTATGAAATCGTTATTAAACGTGCCTACCATATGTCATCATTTGTAAAACGTTGGAGTTATTGTGTTATTTGACTGTTGCTCTGATTCATGTTTCAAGACATTTATGTAGACTTAAGTCTTCTATGGGAATTATTGGTTTCTAATATAATGTGCAAGTTCCTTGATTTTGATTTATTTTTCAGATTGGAGTAGTCTCTGTGGTATGCAACTATCACAGGATCTGTATTCGTTCTTCATACAGGTTCATGTCCCTCCTCATCTCCCTATGGATTAATTTTCGTGGTAATCTATAATTTTTCATAGGTATTTAACGTCCTTTCTGATTAGATGATGAGTAAAGCTATTTTCAAATAATGTTATGAGTTTATCATGAAACAGGGCAAATTTATCATTAGTTCACTGTAACTCTCTTACCAGATCATCTCTTGTAGAACGTTCTTAGAAATTTTATTACTAATTCTTATTTTCAGATAGAGGAAAACTGTTAGATATTATCTCATTTATGATAAATTACTATGCATTATATCTTACAGAGACTCAATTAAAAAACCGAAATAGGCTTTTCAGATCATTTTACTGGAGGAATCCCTTCAGAAATCACCAAACACTATTAACAGCTTGTTGTTGTCTAACATACAGCATAGCAAAGAATCCAGTTATCTTATAAACATTTCAAAATTTCTCAGTGAAGATGTATATTCAGTTACTAGTGAAAGAGAATGTTAATATTTTTTGTTGTGGGGTGACAAGACAGCCAGTCCACGGTGACAGGTAACCGAAAGGCACGCGCTTAAACTCATGCAGGCTAGCGTGAGGTCTGAAACAGGATACGTAATGAATGCTATAAAGAAAAGTACGTAGCTGCTGGTATACTTTAATCCACAATTGGTGAACATTGGTCTTGTTGCTGTACATGCTTCTTTAGATACATAGCAAAGGATAATTGGCGCCTTGCTAGGTCGTAGCAATTGACTTAGCTGAAGGCTATGCTAACTATCGTCTCGGCAAATGAGAGCGTAATTCTCAGTGAACCTTTCCTAGCAACGTCGGCTGTACAACTGGGGAGAGTGCTAGTAAGTCTCTATAGACCTGCCGTGTGGCGGCGCTCGGTCTGCAATCACTGATAGTGGCGACACGCGGGTCCGACGTATACTAGCGGACCGCGGCCGATTTAAAAGCTACCACCTAGCAAGTGTGGTGTCTGGCGGTAACACCACATTTTTACTTCTTTGTTTTCCATAGGTTTGATCCATTGTAGAAAATTCTTTAATGTGCCGACGGATGAAGTGGACGACCATTATTCGCCACCTATTGCACGAACGTCATCGACACAGGCAATTTCTGGTGAAAAGAATATTCGAAAATTTTAGTGAAACTATTCAACTCTTGTTGTTAACAAAGATAATAAATATCACTTGTATTTTTATTGCGATTTTCAACATCCTTTTCGCCTTGAAGATTCTTGTGACCTTGACATCTCTGCATGTGAACATGTGCTTGATAACTGTCTTATACCTAACCAAAAATACATAAAAATATGACAGCTTACGATAGGCCACTTTTGCTGTGAGAGTGATCTATCTTACCGTATTAATTCACAAGCACACCCTTATGTGTGTTGGTTCCTAACAGAATATATTTGTTTCAGTGTTATTCAACTTCTTATCTTTTTGTGTGTGTGTGTGAAACAACTCTTTTCCCAAATTCTTCATTAGAAAGTATTAGAGTGTCATCTTTTTGATTTACCTTCTCTAACCCTGTGGCTATGTGGTGTTCAGACAGGCAAGCTCTATAAATTTTCCACACAGTTAAGCTCTTTCGCTTCGTTTTTAAACCTTCTTATAGTGGGTTCAAATAAACCTTCCTTGATATGGTAGACTTATTCGAAACTTGCAGTAGGCCACCGGTGTTCAGTTGGGGTTAAACTCTTATCATGAGTCTACATTCAGAATTATGCATAGTCGTCCACTTCTAAAAGTGTAATTGAAATATCCATCATTACCGATCATGTTTTGTGTTTCTATCTCCTGCATGTTTATTAATGAGTGCATTGGTAGTAGCATTCATTGTATGCCTAGTGATTAAACAGTTGTAAGGTAATAGTAAATTTGCTGACATTTTATGTAACTGAATTTGATTCTCAAATATTTTATTAAAGAGTTTATTTCTTCACCGCCGATATCTGTTGAAGGAACTTACATAATGAAAGGATGCTAGGAAATACATTTTACTAGGTTACATCTGCATCGAGAAAACCTTTGATGCGTGAGAATATACAGTTTTCACTCTGTGATGGAGATTCGTCACGAATTTATAGACTATGCATGTTTCAAGAGAGAAAAAGCTGTTTAATTTGTTGAACTTCCACAGAGATGGGTCCTCGTGATTTATCAATATCCAAAGATATTTGAAAACTCATAAATGAATGAAATCCCATTGAGAGCAAGCATGTGGAAAGAAATGAAACATGAGACATATTACGAGTTATTTCAATTTCTAGGGGTAGTATATACGTGTAGTGGAGGCCAGGAACGTTCGATTGTTTTCATCTCATTTAGTCTGCTGCAGTCACCTCGAACGTTTTCCTTAGATATGATCTTATCTTCATGGTTTAGCTTAGTGTCTCAAATATTCTATATGATACTTACTGCACTATGATGACTGTTCCATGTAACATTTATCACCGTATCAGAATTGACAATAATTTCCTCTATTCTACTTTTTCTTTTTTTTGTTGTAACCAAAACGTACATGAGACCGCTCATATTGCAGGATCGTTGGTGACATAGAGGACCTACACTGGACGTCTATGCTCGTAAACTTCGTTCTACAACTCATCATACTGAGCTTTTCTGCTTTCGAGGCCACAGCAGTAAGTACTGATTCTAATTACTGACTCCTGCGTCATTTCTAAAATTTAGTGAAGTAATCTTTGAATGGAAATGTTTGTGCTTCATACTCGTTACAAAATACGCCTACATCTTAAATAACAATATTTATTCTCGTTTTTCAGTGTACACAGACAAATTCTATCATGTTATTGTTTTCCATTTGCTCTCTAATTCCAGTCAGCAGACCTGGCGAGCCCTTTAAAAGGCACAAACTTAATGACGTACCTCGTACTGGCCATATTCCAGCTGTTTCTGCTCTGTCGCTGTGGAGACAAGCTGATGGAAGCCGTAAGTATTCACCCACCAAGCTGATGCGGCACATTCCATGAAACGTAATATATGTAGGTTTTCCTGTCGGTTTGCGGGTATTACAGCTTGATAAATGAATTTTATTTGTGACATTCTAAGTATGAGTGCAAAGAGATACAGATCCGGTTCGTAAAGGTAGGATTGTTTCATTGACTGCTGTGACGTGTATTCTGCATACTTTCTGGTCGTTTGTAATTCTGTGAATGAAAGCTGCCGTTACCTCCTGACCCGAAGCAGAGGCAGCCGCCTGTCGCACTTAATGCTTGCATAATACGAAAGAGGACAAATTCGCCAAATTTTGCTACCGACCAGTTCCTTGACATGTGTCGCAGGGAGCAAAATCGGAAAAAAGAGAAAAGGAAAAAAAGATTACATAATGAATCTTCGATAATGATTTTCTTTAATCCAGTTCCAATCTCATTGAGGCCCAGCTCTATGACAGTCCGGTTCTCATGTGACGGAAAACCCGTCAGAGGAGCACAGATACTTTACTAAATGTAGTACCCAAGACACCGAGAGTTTTCATTTTGTTGTACAACTAATATTGGCACTATAAAGAGACATTGGGGTTATCCCAAAAAGAATGAATACACTGCTGACAAAGAAAACGCTGTAAATATTGTGCGTTAGACATTTTAGAGGAGAATAAAACTTGGAATGTCACTGTGCCCTTAGACCCGCCATCCTGGCTAGTAATGCGAAATTGTAAAACTGTCCAGTACGCGGTCTCGTAAAACCTTCCTACTGGGATTAATTAGGATGGAAGATTAATAGACAACGTCACGGCGATGATATGGTCATTAGAGAGGAAGCATAAGTTCGACGAAGGGGGACAGCAGAACGAAGTCAGCTGTGTCCATTTCAAAAAATCTGACCCGTGATTAAGCGATTGACGGAAAATTTGCGAAACATAACGTCATACGGCCGAGGGGGGAATGAACCACTTTCCCTCTCTACGCAACTCCATTGTCTTATCACTATGCCATCTCTCTCAGTCCTAATATAACAGACGTTACCATTCACGAACAAAATGGAATTTTGGCGGAGTGATTCTGGGTAGTGATTTTGGAAAATGCCCTCTGAAAATACACCAGCCATCCAGTCACTACTGATATGTCAGTCTACATCTGCATCTACACCCATTATCCGCAAGTCATCGTGTGGTCACTCCTACCTTTTACCCCTTTCCTCTTCCGCCTACGAATGAAAGGAGAGATAAACGACTGTGTTGCTCTGTACGATCCCTGCTTTCTCATGTCCTAAATTCTCTTAAATTGTCTTCACCGTCCGTACTGATACGAACGTTGGGGCCAGTAGAATCGTTCTGCATTCAGCTGCAAATGTGGTTCTTTGAGGTTTGTCAGTAGCGTTTCACTTAAAGATTGTCGTGTTCTCTCCAGATATTCAGATTCATGGAAGCTACTGGTGACAAATCTAACAGCGCGCCTCAGAATTGCTTCGATGTGCTCCATTATACCTACATGGTGGTGATCCTAAACACTCGAGCAGTGCTCAAGAATAGGTCGCACCAATATTCTATGTGCTGTCTACTTTATAGATGAGCTACACTTCCCTAAAATTCGCCCAATAAACCAAACCGCCCATTCGTCTTCCCTTCTACCAATCTTGCGTAGTCGTCCCATTTCATATTGCTTCGCATCGTTACGTCTGCATATCTATTCGACGTGGCCGTGTCACGCCGCACATCACAGATGTAGTACTTGGTCATTTGCGGATTGCTTTCCCTACTCGCTTTCACTAACTTTAATTTCTGTACATGTACAGCGAGCTGCCGTTCATCACACCAAATAGAAATTCCTATAAGTCATTCCGTATTCTCTTCCAGGCTCTCAACGACGATACTTTCCATGTGCTTTAGTGTCCATCTGAAAACAATCTGCTCACTGTGTCTGTCAGACCATTTATGAATACAGAGAACAATAGCTGTCCTGACACATTCCTTGGAGCACTAGTGTACTCACTCTTGTCTCTCATGAACACTCACCGTTGAGGACAACATACCGGATTCTAAATCGAAAAGTATCTTTCCTGGTTACCCCTACGGCGCATATTAAGTCGAAGAACGGCATATTATATTCTTTCAGTTAACCAAGAAAGCAACAAACATTTATACCGATTTATGTAATATGTCGCACTGGCTTCTGTCACTCAAGAAGACAACGAGCCAATCACGTAACCGGGAACCTATCATTGTGAGTCAATGGTGAGAAAAATGTTTCTTGTGTAACGCTTCACCAACTGTGGAATGAGGCACCCCAAGCTCTGAGATACTAATCGTCTCTGTATATTTGCCCACTTTGGTCTGCTAAAGTGACCGTCCATATGGCCTCTCCAACAATATTCGAATCATTTAAAACATTAAAACCTAAAAACTCTTTTTTGACAAGTTAAACAACGAATTATGTCAGTGTAACTCTGGGGATGTTTCCAGCTACACACGTTAGGTGGAAAACTTGCGTTAGACAATGGTCTAAGGCCCAAGAGACCTATGGCGCCATGGATATAAATACGGTTCATGAGAGCATGCATTATATGATCACTCGAGCTCTTAAGTTTCCAACATTTTCATTCACTAGGATGCCGCTGACGTACTCGCACTATTTGTTTCGGGCACAGAAGTAGTCTTTCTCTTTTCTGCGCATAATCCAATTATGAACACTATTTTCGGACTAAAATAGAGCGTTTCCTTTAACCATAACACGAGTGATTGAAATGAGTAAGCTGAACTTCAGAATCACACGGCAGGAGCATCATCTGTTGGATGAGCTCGTAATAGTATGAATTGTCAGTATACGTAGAAATTCCTCTTCGGACGACTGTAGTGAGAATACCCTCACTGGAGACTATCGTCCCAACTTGTGGTGGAAAGTTGAGAGCTCGGAAGATTGCTGTTGGACTGTGGCCTACGCTTCATTCCCATCTGTTTTCCGTCGTTTGTGAGACAGTTACATTTTGTAATTATATCACGTACTGAAACTGTACTCCGTTTACCTCATTTCCATTATTAGCATCAGAGTTGTATTTGATATGTTAGTTGTGGACGTGGTTCGTCTTGTCTGGAAATTGGTTGGTTTACATAAATATCATCTCCTCTTTCTAAGAATTTTAATCATTTAGATTTTAATAGTGTCATCTTTCAGCTGTCAAATTGTGACTTCCTTGTATATCATTTACTGTATCAAAATCAAGTAGAAATTAATCACATAACTGGAAGATATAATTTCTGTTGTGTAACAATTACGAGAATACTGAGAATTAGAGCCATTACGCACACACAAATATTGTCTTACAAAGCCATGTAAATACTTAAAGCGAAACGCGGAATGCGACGTTTATACACTCCTGGAAATGGAAAAAAGAACACATTGACACCGGTGTGTCAGACCCACCATACTTGCTCCGGACACTGCGAGAGGGCTGTACAAGCAATGATCACACGCACGGCACAGCGGACACACCAGGAACCGCGGTGTTGGCCGTCGAATGGCGCTAGCTGCGCAGGATTTGTGCACCGCCACCGTCAGTGTCAGCCAGTTTGCCGTGGCATACGGAGCTCCATCGCAGTCTTTAACACTGGTAGCATGCCGCGACAGCGTGGACGTGAACCGTATGTGCAGTTGACGGACTTTGAGCGAGGGCGTATAGTGGGCATGCGGGAGGCCGGGTGGACGTACCGCCGAATTGCTCAACACGTGGGGCGTGAGGTCTCCACAGTACATCGATGTTGTCGCCAGTGGTCGGCGGAAGGTGCACGTGCCCGTCGACCTGGGACCGGACCGCAGCGACGCACGGATGCACGCCAAGACCGTAGGATCCTACGCAGTGCCGTAGGGGACCGCACCGCCACTTCCCAGCAAATTAGGGACACTGTTGCTCCTGAGGTATCGGCGAGGACCATTCGCAACCGTCTCCATGAAGCTGGGCTACGGTCCCGCACACCGTTAGGCCGTCTTCCGCTCACGCCCCAACATCGTGCAGCCCGCCTCCAGTGGTGTCGCGACAGGCGTGAATGGAGGGACGAATGGAGACGTGTTGTCTTCAGCGATGGGAGTCGCTTCTGCCTTGGTGCCAATGATGGTCGTATGCGTGTTTGGCGCCGTGCAGGTGAGCGCCACAATCAGGACTGCATACGACCGAGGCACACAGGGCCAACACCCGGCATCATGGTGTGGGGAGCGATCTCCTACACTGGCCGTACACCACTGGTGATCGTCGAGGGGACACTGAATAGTGCACGGTACATCCAAACCGTCATCGAACCCATCGTTCTACTATTCCTAGACCGTCAAGGGAACTTGCTGTTCCAACAGGACAATGCACGTCCGCATGTATCCCGTGCCACCCAACGTGCTCTAGAAGGTGTAAGTCAACTACCCTGGCCAGCAAGATCTCCGGATCTGTCCCCCATTGAGCATGTTTGGGACTGGATGAAGCGTCGTCTCACGCGGTCTGCACGTCCAGCACGAACGCTGGTCCAACTGAGGTGCCAGGTGGAAATGGCATGGCAAGCCGTTCCACAGGACTACATCCAGCATCTCTACGATCGTCTCCATGGGAGAATAGCAGCCTGCATTGCTGCGAAAGGTGGATATACACTGTACTAGTGCCGACATTGTGCATGCTCTGTTGCCTGTGTCTATGTGCCTGTGGTTCTGTCAGTGTGATCATGTGATGTATCTGACCCCAGGAATGTGTCAATAAAGTTTCCCCTTCCTGGGACAATGAATTCACGGTGTTCTTATTTCAATTTCCAGGAGTGTAGATAGGAGCAGAGTTAAGTTAACCGAAACGGCATTTCTTAGGGTGGTGTTTCACTGATAGATTACATAAAGAGTGAAATGAAACATTAATACGTAGGTGGTCATCCCCAGAGGCAACTCTACACGGCTTTCTGTAGACAGCAGAAAAGTGCCGGGATGAATGGATAAGCCACAAACAGCACGTGGATCACAGTAAGCTTCTCAATTCGGACAGCCAACTGGGCGATGGATGACACAATATGGGCCACGACAGAAGAAGAAGAAAAATACTGGCAGAAGTAAAGCTGTGAGTACCGGGCGTGAGTCGTGCTTCGGTAGCTCAGTTGGTAGAGCACTTGCCCGCGAAAGGCAGAGGTCCCGAGTTCGAGTCTCGGTCGGGCACACAGTTTTAATCTGCCAGGAAGTTTCATATCAGCGCACACTCCGCTGCAGAGTGAAAATCTCATTCTGTAAACATCCCCCAGGCTGTGGCTAAGCCATGTCTCCGTTATATCCTATCTTTCAGGAGTGCTAGTTCTGCAAGGTTCGCAGGAGAACTTCTGTGAAGTTTGGAAGGTAGGAGACGAGATACTGGCAGAAGTAAAGCTGTGAGTACCGGGCGTGAGTCGTGCTTCGGTAGCTCAGTTGGTAGAGCACTTGCCCGCGAAAGGCGAGTCTCGGTCGGCCACACAGTTTTAATCTGCCAGGAAGTTTCAAGAAGAAAAATGCTAACGCAACATGCTCTCGAAACCCCATTCCGATACTACTTCTGAGGTGGCCTTTAAGCGTGTGTTCTAACGACCAGAGCTCATCTCAAATCCCTCTGGCTTGGTCACTGTCTCAGTGCACAGTTTGTGTTGCAAGTTTTCGGTGGCTTATACTGGCTTCTAGTATGAGAATTCATATGTTTCAATTGAGTTCGGCCATCTGGCGATGTAATTTGGCAGTATCCTCCACCAAGCGCCAGCAGATCATTTCCCCAACAGTTGAGGTTTGCTCACTATTTCTTGTTATGTCCTGTATCTCCTTCCAGTAACATTCCATTTCTTATTTCTGCCTGCGAGCGACGTCTGTTCTTCGTCTACTCGTGCTGCTTGCTCAGCCGACGTGACTAGCATTTCTCTCTTATGCTATGGAATATCTGCACGCACTTCTCTTGTTGGCTGCGACCTCTAATCGATTTTTAGGGATTGCTTGGTAGCGAACTTGCAGGTCCCTGTTTAATAACAACTACCGCTGTTCGTGTTCCTGCCACACTATTCTGCAATACTAATTCCGATTCTCATCCTGCGTCTCAGGATTTCATGACTGGTTCTTAATATTTAAATGAAAAGTCCGAAGAAACCTGCACTGCATAGCTAACACTTAAATTTGGGGTAATTCCTAAGTTTCACTCTAATACTACAACGCGCAGCTCAAAATTTGCCATTCTTTTCCCAGTGATTCACTTAATAATGACAAACCCTTAAAGTATGAAGGAACGCTTAAGTTATGTTTCTATAAACAGATAATAAAGAGATGATAATAATGGCTTGGAGATGTTTGGGAAATCTAAATACGGTTTTCAGAACTGAGATTCTTATCGGTCTGAAATGAAAGAATTAAAATCACTGTGTACTATCAGCTCTTAACGAGAAAATCACTGAAGAAGTGGAAGTTACAGAGCATGCAATGGAGAGATGGATATGGGTAATTACTGGAAGAAACAAGAAAACAAGTAAATGGATCAGGGAACACACTGGAGTGGAAGTAATAATTTCTTTAATAAAGGCAAGTTGTTGTCAGCCCGGAGCATTCTAAGCGGATGGTGAATTGTGGGATTCCAAGAGACCTAGAGGAAGACGGGACACAATCTGTAAGTTCAAAATTTTCTATTTTACTAACGAAAGAAATATACAAATTAAAATTTTATACTCTCAAATTTCCTAACCGACACGCACAATTTACAAACAATAGTACCGCACAATAGTAGATACCAGTTTCTTTCCGTGATCTCTATCAAAATTCAGCATCAAAATTCCGGTCTTGAAAGTGAATACGATGATAAATTAGGTATTTCTCTTTAATTTTTGGGAACTGTTTTCTATCGCATTCTCAGTTACTTATGATTAATAATTTTTTGACCAATATTTCCCTTCTTTATTTTCACACTTCGACTGACCTATAGTATTCAGCCTATCAGAAAATCCCCTACTTCCGGCGCTTGAGGTAGCTGTCAGGACCTGAGGGCACTACATCAGTGACAGTAAGTCCGTCGAGTTTTACAAGTCGACTCTATGCACTACCCAGTACGCGAGACTCCATATTCCTAGTATCGAACACTTTATTGTCCATAAATGGTCTTAGATGAAATGCAGTTCGTGCTGCCAAACTTTCAACTACTTTTATTGAAGTAGATCACCATGAATCACGTGTGACTGCAAATTTCTTGACGGAGAAGCGGGTTACAATGGCACGCCAATAAATGGAGAAAAGATTGCAGTAAAACTATACTCAAACTACACAAATGAAGACGTCCCATTAGATATTATGTATCTCTCACCACACTTAAAGGTAAGAATAAATTCCTGAAACCTATATGGTTCGAATCAAGAAATAAAGGAGGAAGAGAGAGAGAGAGAGAGAGAGACCACAAATGGTGCAATCATTTCGTTATATGAATAATTGTGCGGCTTATTGTCGAATGAAAGACGGTAGAAACACCTAGTACTCAAGACGACTTAATTCAATGCCTAAACTGCGACTTATAAGTAACATTTAATAGTCAACTGGAGTAAGTGAAGTAGAATCATTTAATCCACACCAAGGAGGAATGTAGTGTACTGAAGACTTCACTCTACAAAGAACGAAGCAACTGATACTAACACCGAAATTATTTGTAAAAATTTCATGGTATTATGAACGTTTCAATTGCAAGATCTTACATGGTGTTAATGCAACACTAGACAGAAATCTAAACAGTCGTTCTAACTTATCACTTTCTTACTGATATTTGTGCTGCAACATTAAGTGTGTATTTTATGGGCAGAACCAGATACGCCATTGTTAAACCTCTTGATAATAGTGATGAAAACAAAAATGTTATTAACGGTCATGCAGTTCCTTTACTAATATCTATCTATAACCAACTCTACTATGTGGTATTCTGTGCTGTTGTACCATGCTTTAGTACAAACAGGTACTTAGTACATAAAACTTTGGTTTTAGAAGGATTGCTCGTCTAAGTGTAGTAAATATACACTTATTCTTTTATTAATATAAGACAGCTACTAGACTCAGCGAGTACAGGAAAATGGTCCGAAAATGTGTTTGTGTATATAGAAGAAAATGCCAGCTGGAAGTAATACCTAAGTGAAATTCCCTAACAATGAAGTTCAGAAAATGTGTGCTTTTCGTTAATAGTTGTTTCAGAAACAAAGAATCCAAGATATAAGCTCTTTTTAATATTTCGCCTAGGTGATTTTGGCAAGTAATTTTCTCGGTCACTTTATCAACGTAGAAAGAAAGAATTATCATCAAGCACCACGCTATGAAGAAATGTCTTGACATTCCACAAAAAAAAATTTATTATTAGATCCGGAGAGGTGTTAATTACGCAGCAACAAAAAGTCTATAATCGTTTGCCCATTAATATAAAACGTACCACGAGGGGAAAAGCCAATTTTGGGATTAATAGTCAAATCATTTCTTCTGTAGACAAATTTTCAGTTAAAATCTAGTTACATGTGTGGTACAGAGATAACTGGTTTGTTTTTAAATGTAGGTGTCTCATTTAGAGCATGACGCCCAGTTGCATTAAATTTAAGTCAATGTGTTATTCCGCAAATTGTAAATGGCAGAAATGTAGGCCAAAGTTACAAAAATATTTATACATAGCACATGCACTTGGCCATACATATTATTTATGCACAAATCATGAAGTTGATCTAAGAACCAAAGTAGTATGTACTAACTGCAGTCACCTACATGTCCCTTAAACTTTATCGCAGAAGGGATTGCTGTAAATGTAATATCCTGTTAGGGCCTGAAAATAAAAGGTCGAAAAAATCTAAATCTTGTTGCTGGCCTGCACACGTCCATTAAACTTTTGGTACAAATTAACTGATTCAGGACTGGTACTAAAACAGTTTAACCAGTGTTGGAAGTATAATCCACTTCGTCACTGTCGCATTAGAGTCGATCCAAATACTTCCTCTTTTTGAAATTTCAAGAGCTTAAGCCGTGGTTCACATTAATGTCAAACACAGATTTAGGGGCTTCCGATTTTGACAGGAAGGCAGTTTACATTTCTGCCTGACATCGGATTCACCTGATTTTGAAAGCGGTGAACGACACGTATAATAAATTTTTAATGCTTATAAGCATCTCAGGCTACAGTCATACTTGAAAACGTGCAAAAACCATTTAGAACCTCTAACTGAGTTCCTACTGTTTACGCTTAAAACCATATCGTTCAAGTCATAACGCTGTTTCATAACACAAGAGACAAATAAATTTTAGTGAAAGTCGTTACTTTAGTTTACAGTTGGTGTATGACTAGCAAGATTTTTTAATGCTGTCCACAACAGACACGAAACATCTTCGAAAAAATTTATAGCTTTATAAATAAACATCTATGAAGTTTAATTATCTCTGTTTACTTAATAAGTAAATGACTTGTGTCTCTAGCGCACTCATACATAAAACTGCAACCTGTATTGTAGGCACGAAAACCAATTCCATTCGGAAGAAACAACAATATGGATACGGAGAAAACTAACTAAGAGTTTGTGGACACGAAAGGCAAGACCTGAAATAGGTGTGGAAAACGACACAACTCCTACGCTCACAAAAAATGGAGCGAAGGAAGGCAGAAATGATAGGCCATACGGTACTCTTAAACAAAAGGCCTTCCAAACGAAAAAGAAAAAAAATCTGAGGAAATAAAAGAGATCGATCAAAATTTCACTAAAAGTGTTGTATCCAGGAGAAGTTAAGAAATAAAGCAGTACTGAAAGAGAAAAGACCATGAAGCGACATGATATGGAAGTCCGAATTGTATGAAGTATGTTACTTTCATTTTTTCTTCAGTCGGTCCTCAAACGGAGCCTATAGTGAACAATAAAATAAGTACATTTCCTGATCCTTTCAATCAGTTTTATCTCCGTTTTTTATCGTAGTATTCGATACTTAATTTCCACATTTTTCGATACAATACCAGTAAGGCTACACTGTCTTACAGAAACCGGGATACTATCTTCTTAATCCGTACGAGAGTCCCTTGGTACTTTGGTCTGAAATTTTAATATTCATACTAATGAACGTACATTTCCAACCAGGTTCTTCCGTGTCCGCGCGAAGATGGTGAGAGATTCACTTCGAATGGCGGACGTATTTCTGACTGAGTCAATGCTTCAATTTGTTGGTACTTCTACTAGCACCGAAACATATCCCGAGATCTCCCACGCGCCAATTTCGTCCTCATTCAAATATTCTTAAATTTACGTCTGACACGTCGTGACATGGAAGCAATGAGGGCTTAGTAGGTCGCTGAAGGAGGTGGCATCATATCTGCACACGCACAAGTCACCTAATTCCCGTAAATTCCGGTGAGAGGGGCCATGATCTCTGACACCAAGCTACATCACATCTCATACGTGTGCGATCGGGTTGAGATATGATGAACTGGGGGCCTGCACATCAAACTGGAACCCGCCATTGTGTTCCATGAAACACTTTATCACACTCCTGGACTTCTGAAAATGGCGCATTATTTGGTTTAAAAATACCACTACCACAGAGATACATGATCGACATGAAGGAGTCTATGTGATCTACAATCAGTGTACGACACTCCTTGGCCGCTGTGATGGCTAGCACAAGCGACTTCTAATCAAGCTGCGGGCCTATGGGGTATCGTCTCAGTTGTGCGACTGTATTCGTGATTTCCTGTCACGAAGGTCGCAGTTAGTAGTAATGGACGGCAAATCATCGAGTAAAACCGATGTGATATCAGGTGTTCCCCAGGGAAGCGTCCTGGGACCTCTGCTGTTCCTGATGTATATAAATGACCTGGGTGACTATCTGAGCAGTTCACTTAGGTTGTTCGCAGATGATGCTACAATTTACCGTCTAGTAAGGTCATCCGAAGACCAGTATCAGTTGCAAAACGATTTAGAAAAGATTGCTGTATTGTGTGGCAGGTGGCAGTTGACGCTAAATAACGAAAAGTGTGAGGTGATCCACATGAGTTCAAAAAGAAATCCATTGGAATTCGATTACTCGATAAATAGTACAATTCTCAAGGCTGTCAATTCAACTAAGTACCTGGGTGTTAAAATTACGAACAACTTCAGTTGGAAAGACCACAGAGACAATATTGTGGGGAAGGCGAGCCAAAGGTTGCGTTTCATTGGTAGGACACTTAGAAGATGCAACAAGTCCACTGAAGAGACAGCTTACACTACACTTGTTCGTCCTCTGTTAGAATATTGCTGCGCGGTGTGGGATCCTTACCAGGTGGGATTGACGGAGGACATCGAAAGGGTGCAAAAAAGAGCAGCTCGTTTTGTATTATCACGTATTAGGGGAGGGAGTGTGGCAGATATGATACGCGAGTTGGGATGGAAGTCATTAAAGCAAAGACGTTTTTCGTCGCGGCGAGATCTATTTACGAAATTTCAGTCACCAACTTTCTCTTCCGAATGCGAAAATATTTTGTTGAGCCCAACCTACATAGGTAGGAATTATCACCAAAATAAAATAAGAGAAATCAGAGCTCGAACAGAAAGGTTTAGGTGTTCGTTTTTCCCGCGCGCTGTTCGGGAGTGGAATGGTAGAGAGACAGTATGATTGTGGTTCGATGAACCCTCTGCAAAGCACTTAAATGTGAATTTCAGAGTAATCATGTAGATGGAGATGTAGACAAGCTCCATTGGACCCTTGGATGCCCACTTGAATACTTCCCAGAGCATAAAGGAGCCACCGCCAGCTTGTCTCCATCCAGCAGCACTAGTGTAAAGGAACAGTAAGACTATGGATTCGCACCCATCGGCATGATGAAGATATCGCGATTCATCAGACCGTGCAACACTTTCTCACTGCACCAAAGCACACTGACGATGGTTAGGTGACGATTTCAGCCGTAGTAGCCGTGGTGTTAACATAGACACTTGTGTGGGTCGTCGGTTGCGGAGGCCCAGCTTTAGGAGTGTTCGGTGCAGCCATTTTTGTACTCTGCCCAGAGTTAAAGTCTGAAGTTAGTTCCGCCATGTTTCGCTTCGTGTTCTGTCTTGTGAGTATGCCCAGACTACGACGTGTGAAATCTGTAATAAGGGGTGGCCGGTTGACTTCACGACGCCTGGAAGTGGTTTTACCTTGGTTTCGTCAAGTGTTGAAGATACTCGCCACAGCACTCTTAGAACACCCGAAAAGTCGTGGAGTTTGCGAAATGTTCGGGCTGAGCCGCCAGGCCATCACAATCTGCCTTCGATCAAACTCTGATAGAACGAGCGACTTTCCCGTTCTACACACGGACAGCACGCTCACTGATACTTCACGGACCGTGCATGTGTCTGACTAGCAGTCATTCCACGCCAGGTGACGCAGCTATTATCTCTTGGACGGTCTTATGTGGATAGTAGGTCTGTGGTCATAATGTACTGGCTGACCAGTGTTCTTGTGGAAACTGGTATGTGAGTTTCCCACGGAACAAGTGCGTATCTTACTACGAAAGAAGAAATGCTCGCAGACACGTTATGTAACTCAGAAATGCATGTAACTCAATGTAAAATCTTCCCCAGAGAAAACATAGCCAAGGTTCATTGGTGATCCTACTGAACGTCTTCCTACGTTGAGTAGGCAAAAGGTTTTAGATAAATATTGTAATACGTCGATCTACCAAGTTTCAGACATCAGTGACTTGCTGTCGTTAAAATATAAGAATTAAGATGCATTGCCGTGAAAGGTCCGTCGATGACTCAATAATTAAATTTTACGCGAATGAGGAAGATATCAGGCAGGTTGCAGCATAAATGTCTACCATGTATCATAAATCATTATTTATTTTAGAAACAAAGAAAGAAAATATCCTTAATTACATTCAGTTAATCATTTCAAAAGTAAATGGTAAATAGAATTTCGGGATGTTTAGGAACCTAACATGTGCCGATGCATCCCAGTCGATACAAGTAAGGCTATATTCATTCAGTATTACGTAGGATGTTAAGAGTCCCTTCAGTACAGTGCAAGATCGATAAGGAAGTTGATGATTTGAAGCAAATTGCGAGAGGAAATAGATAAATTTACACGTGTATGCAATATATTATACCTAAACAAACATTGTTTTTAGTCTTGTTTCACAATTTATTATTAATGTTATAGCACAACCTAGGTTTCTGGTTATAAGCCCATTTTCAAGTACATTACTGTTTCCCAAAGATGATAAACGTGACTCCAATGCAAAGATAATCTTGACTTCTTAGGTGTAGATCCATAGCTTAATGTACACTTACATCAATGACCATTTTTTAACAAATTGCATCCATTATTACACATTCACCATTTATACTACAATGATTGGACTAAAGTTAAGCATCAGCTAAGATAATTTTAACTATGATGGACTGCGGTCCAAAGTATTGCCTCAATCCAGGGGTTGCGATCTTATCTAAAAGAGGTGAATAATTGAATTGGTTTGCTCGTTTAATAATAGGTGTGGGGATATACACATCTGTTTTTTAATTTCTAAAATTTCTCATTGGTTGAGTTTGGGTCCCTTTCCTCTATGTGTAGGACTTGTACATCTATTGTATAATTGTAATTATTGTTCAGGCAATGTTCTGCAAAGGCTGAATCAGGCTTCCTCAATCTCCAGCTTCTGTTGTGTTCCTTAAGCCGGGTACAGATTGATCTCCTCGTTTGTCTAATGTAACAAGACTCACACTCCCGGGATGTGATTTTATAAACCCCACTTTTTGTGATTTGCTGGTTGTTTCTCTTTTGCATTGAACAGGAAACCACTTACTGTCTGAGGAACACAGAAATACACAGAGAAACACTTTGCCTTCAAGATGTTACTTATGCTATTTGATGTTTTCCCTATAAAAGGTAATCTGCACCATTTTTTTTCAGTTTGTCAGTGGTTTTCATTGCGGACAGTAGGGACCTGGTTTGCTTCTTCATCTTTTTACCTGAAATTCTATAAATGGTGTTGGACTCAAATTCATTATTTGTGGCTATTGTTTTTATTGTGTTAAATTCCTGGTCGAAGTCTTCTTGGGACATAGGGATAGAAAGGAGACGGTGGATCATATGATAGAACGCTGCAAGTTTGTAGGTTGTAGGATGTTGGGAGGAAGCCGGGGTGAAAGTGTCAGTGAAGGAATCTTTTCAGTAAATTTTAAATTTATGGTTACTGTCTTCTATCTTTAGGCTAATGTCCAGGAAATTTACGTTGCGCCCCTCTAACTCCATGCTGACATTTATGTTAGTGTGCCACTGGTTGATATTTTCCACAAATTTATGGAGTTGTCTGTTGGAAATTTTCCACATACAAAGAATGTCATGTAGATATCTGTACCAATACACAACATGTTTTTCCAGTGGTTCTCTCTTCAGAAAATCCGTCTCCCACTTGTCCATGAACATTTCTGCCCGTAAGGGTGATAAAGGTGAGCCCATTGCCAGACCACCTGTTTGCTGATAATAGCTTCCTTGAAAGCAGAAGTTATTTTGATTTAAACAACATTCTACTGTACTAACAATGCTCAGCTGCTCTTCTAAATTTATGTTGTATGAACACAATGAATGTGGCACAATATCTATAAATTATTGCACTGGAATAGATGTGAACAAATTATGCACATCAAAAGAGACTAATTTTGAATTTGTTGGAAACTTATTTTCTGTTAACTTGTTATCTAAATTTAAACTGTTCTTAATCCTGCGTTTCCCTTTAAAGTTCAGCTTCTCCTGCAAGATGACGTTGATTCTCCTGTCAATCTTGTGTACTGGAGCATATATTGCCGATAACACTGAACGGATTGGCACTTCTGGTTTGTGGAGCTTCGGCAAACCATACAGCCATAGAGCCCTTGGGTTCATTTGCAGCACGCTCTTAGAGGCATTTTCCAAAAAGATATTGGAGCATTGTTTACTACCTGCTTAGCCTGATCATTGTAACTAGCTGTCAAGTCTTTCTGTAGTTTTTCTGTCTACATTGATTGGAAAAAATCGTCTACTTTGCTTGTATAATCTGTTTCATTTAACAGCATTACAGTCCCTCCTTTATCTGTCCTAGTCACAATCACATTACTGTTTTCAATCCTAGCTTTAAGTTCCTTCATGACTAAGAATTCATTGTTCTTCGGATATCGAGCTTGTTGTTGTTGTTGTTGATTTTGTGCCTGCTTCATTTCTTCCACACACTACACTTACGTTACCATATCTTTCTGTAGGGCTAGTTCCAGATCTACCCTTGGATGGTCCTACGCTTGAGGTTTTGTTATCACATCTGGAGTTTATTTTGGCCTTTTGATAATAGCTTTTCTTCTGGCTCAGACAGAGTTAATGGTGATAAATTAACAATTCTGTCCGCAAAGTGGATCGGCATTTTTGGGGTAAAGTTTCCCTCCTTCAACGATAATAGCGGTTCTAATTTCTGAAACGTAAATGATGTCTGAAACCATTTCCCTAACGGTATTGTCCAACCACATAAATTCGCATGGATGAAGCAAGTGAGTAAGCTGCATATGTATTAATTTCAGTTGCATACTCACATTATCACGAACTCTGTTCCAGTTCGACATTTCTTGTTTAATCCACAGTTTTTCTGCTGCCCTCTGTCTTGCTGAAGCTGAGCTTTCTTTGATCTTGATGGTTGCGTTCATTGGTGTTATTTTGTATTTTAGGCACTGTTTATTAAACCAAATATGGTGACATGCTCATACATTCTTGGTAAGGAATCGTCTACACAGGTAAGTTAACGTTGCTTGGCTTGCATTCAAAATCATTTTAATTGAATCAACTGTGGGTTCTTGGCGAAACGTTCTAAATTAACTAAACAAACACTAGTTTTAGCCTTGTTTAACAATTTATTATTAATGTTATTGCACAACCTAGGTTTCGGGTTATAAGCCCATTTTCATCTTTGCCTTGTCATCATGTTTAGCTATGTATTATCATCTTTGGGAATCAGTATGTATTTGAAATTGGGCTTATAACCCGAAACCTAGGTTGTGCAATAACATTAATAATGAATTGTGAAACAAGGCAAAAAGCAGTGTTTCAGTAGTTAATTTACAATGTTTCATCAAGAACCCATAGTTGATTCATTTAAAATAAATTATAACGTAGACGACACGTACCTCCATTAAGGACGAAATGTAATATTGTCAGTACGCATCCCTTGGCACAAATTCCGATACAACTAGAAGGTCCCTACTGAAACCGAACTTAAAAGTTGCCTGTAGCACATAAAATACTTTGGTACACGAGGTAATAATTAACATTTCACAGGGAATGAATAAGTATTTACACTCTGGTGCGTTTAAGGTAACTGTACTGGACAGACGGTTCGAACATTTGAAACTGGCTGCAACGGACATGCTAACACGGAGAGTTGTCATGTAACAAACGAGAGAGAGCATCTTGGCATGCTTGAAGTGCTCGAAAGCTATACTACCAAAAGAGAAGAACTATAGGCCTATTAGTGAACAAAATTAATTGTTCCGTAAGCCTTATTTTATTATTTACGACGTCCTTCTTCCAGGAAATATACAATGCCTTGTGTTCTGCTTCGTTCCGCTAACATGGACGTGTTTATCATACCAGTTGACCGTAGATGGAAGGCGGTCGGTGGAAACTGCACATTGCCATATGGTTAACACGTTAGCATATCGGTCGTCTCTCAAACTCGTTTAATACGTGATACACTTTAGAAGTTTGCAGTACGGAGCTTAAGCTGCCTATCAGGTAGACATTGTCTGACTAGTACAAGAAACGTTTTAGCAGTGCGAATGTGGACGACCATCAGCTGTATAATGGAATGACGATATGAAAATTTGTGGCAGACAGGGACTCGAACCTAGATTTCCGGCTTATCGCGTGCGGTTGCCTTACCCCTTATCATTTGACTATCTGACCACGACTGAAGGCGAGACCCAAGCTTCCACATGCCGTCAACTATGTGTCTACAAACTGTACTCCTACATCCATTGTTTATACTCTCGTACAGGGGAGATATTCTACTTAAAAGCATGTGCAGGCATGTCGAAAAAAACATTGCATTGTGATTCAGAATAACGTAGGCAATACAGTATCGTAGTCCAGTGGAATGTCTCCCCTGTTCGGGAATATACAAAATGGATGGACGAGTTCAGGTTGTAGACTCGTGGTTTACGACTTGTGGATGTTTTGGTCTGGCCGTGATTCGTGCACGGATAGCCAAATGGTAAGGCGACCGCTCGTGATAGGCGAGGAATCCCAGTTCGAGTCTCGATCCGTGACCAATTTTCGTTGTCTTCATTCCGTGATACAGCTGATTGCTGTCTATATTCGCAACTCCGAATACCTTTGACGTATTTCATAACGGCTACAGTCGTCGCAGTGCCTGTTCCCTCGGAAATGCATGCATATTCGGAGGAACATCGCATAGTAATTTGGAATAACGCACGCACTGTGATATCGTACCGTATTGGTTCAAATGGCTCTGAGCACTATGGGACTAGACTTCTGAGGTCATCAGTCCCCTAGAACTTAGAACTACTTAAACCTAACTAACCTAAGGACATCACACACATCCATGCCCGAGGTAGGATTCGAACCTGCCACCGTAGCGGTCGCGCGGTTCCAGACTGTAGCGCCTAGAACCGTATGGCCACCCCGGCCTGCCGTATCGTATTGTTTGGCCAGGATAGCAGACAGTATTTCTACAGTGAACAGAATCTGAGGAGACCGCTACAGACTCGTGAACCCGTACAAACTGTCCAAGTCTTCAAGGTCCGTCAACAGCCAGTCACCGAAAGTTGCCAGAAAGACAACAGCAAGAAGAGGGACAACTTAGAGGCACTGCGGAATAAATAGCCCACCGAGTAAACGAAGAGCGAAAATCTAAGACGTAGGGAATCCAGAAACCAAAAACAACGCTGTGTTGCCACATAAGTACAAGGGCAGAGTGGAATCGCGACTGACGACGCATCTGCCGCAGTACTCTAGCTTTAGAGTGCAGGGGATGCACCGACAGGCCTGCGAGGAGACGTGGCTGCGCGGCTAGCGCTGCAGCTGCGATGCACTGCCGTCTAGCAGCCGTCAGCGACTTCCACGCCCTCCGGCGAATCTTCCAGATAGCTGGTCCGTGATATCAGAGTTACCTCCATTAGTGAAATGTGTACAACTAAAAACATTTAGAAATGGTGTACAAAACACTATCTCAAGTCTCACTTCAACAAAAACAGTAGAAAATGCCAGAAACTGCATATGTCGGTCTCTACTGTGCAGTTCTGTATGTGAGTCTAAAATCTGGCAGTAGACTGAAACACCGACGAGGAATAATTATGTTTCCTTGCTACACTAACCTTAATCTACAACGATTTCCCCCACTAGACCGAGCTGGAAGTAAGTCGTCCCATATCACCACATGTTTTCAATAGTGGTTATATTTTATCTCTGCATTTACATTTCTGCAGCTGTGTACTGAGTTCGTGAAAATACCATGAAATCCAATATTTGAAGAAATGGCTCTGTTAACTAATTTAACGTACTGTCGAGTGAGAGACATTTAATACTCGGCAGTTCGAAATATTTTCGTTATGTATACGTATAATTCAACTGGAGAAAATACGGAACGTAGATGAACGGTCATTTCGTGGAGCACCACTTGACATCGGCGAATCAGCAAGTTCAAGAGAACTACTGAATATAAATATATATATATATGTGTAGGGTGTTACAAAAAGGTGCGGCCAAACTTTCAGGAAACATTCCTCACACACAAAGAAAGAAAATAAGTTATGTGGACATGTGTCGGGAAACGCTTACTTTCCATGTTAGAGCTCATTTTATTACTTCTCTTCGAATCACATTAATCATGGAATGGAAACACACAGCAACAGAACGTACCAGCGTGACTTCAAACACTTTGTTACGGGAAATGTTAAAAATGTCCTCCGTCGCATGGAATCCCTGATGCGCTGATGCAGCCCTGGAGAATGGCGTATTGTATCACAGCCGTCCACAATACGAGCACAAAGAGTCTCTACATTTGGTACCAGGGTTGCGTAGACAAAAGATTTCAAATGCCCCCATAAATGAAAGTCAAGAGTGTTCAGGTCAGGAGAGCGTGGAGGCCATGGAATCGAGGAAGTACAGTACATACTGACGAAACTAAAATGAGCTCTAACATGGAAATTAAGCGTTTCCGGATACAAGTCCATCCCGTATGAAATCATGATAACGTGCTCCATTGAGCGTAGGTGGAAGAAACTAAAATGAGCTCTAACATGGAAAGTAAGCGTTTCCGGACACATGTCCACAAAACATATTTTCTTTCTTTGTGTGTGAGGAATGTTTCCTGAAAGTTTGGCCGTACCTTTTTGTAACACCCTGTATATTCGTTCAATAAGTAATGCCCCACCTTTTTATTTAAAATTCATTATTATACGTGGACAAATGTCCTCTATCGTGCTTTACATTTGATATTTGTTCTCTGCGCTGGTGAAGTTTCGAACCGTTCTGGCAGATGGCAGAGCCGTAGTACAGCGTCAAAATGGCGTCTACATACGACTCAAGTTACAAGCAGCGTGCTGTTATTAAATTCTTGTGTGCAGAAAAAGAAAACATGGTGAACATCTACACTCCTGGAAATGGAAAAAAGAACACATTGACACCGGTGTGTCAGACCCACCATACTTGCTCCGGACACTGCGAGAGGGCTGTACAAGCAATGATCACACGCACGGCACAGCGGACACACCAGGAACCGCGGTGTTGGCCGTCGAATGGCGCTAGCTGCGCAGCATTTGTGCACCGCCGCCGTCAGTGTCAGCCAGTTTGCCGTGGCATACGGAGCTCCATCGCAGTCTTTAACACTGGTAGCATGCCGCGACAGCGTGGACGTGAACCGTATGTGCAGTTGACGGACTTTGAGCGAGGGCGTATAGTGGGCATGCGGGAGGCCGGGTGGACGTACCGCCGAATTGCTCAACACGTGGGGCGTGAGGTCTCCACAGTTCATCGATGTTGTCGCCAGTGGTCGGCGGAAGGTGCACGTGCCCGTCGACCAGGGACCGGACCGCAGCGACGCACGGATGCACGCCAAGACCGTAGGATCCTACGCAGTGCCGTAGGGGACCGCACCGCCACTTCCCAGCAAATTAGGGACACTGTTGCTCCTGGGGTATCAGCGAGGACCATTCGCAACCGTCTCCATGAAGCTGGGCTACGGTCCCGCACACCGTTAGGCCGTCTTCCGCTCACGCCCCAACATCGTGCAGCCCGCCTCCAGTGGTGTCGCGACAGGCGTGAATGGAGCGACGAATGGAGACGTGTCGTCTTCAGCGATGAGAGTCGCTCTGCGTTGGTGCCAATGATGGTCGTATGCGTGTTTGGCGCCGTGCAGGTGAGCGCCACAATCAGGACTGCATACGACCGAGACACACAGGGCCAACACCCGGCATCATGGTGTGGGGAGCGATCTCCTACACTGGCCGTACACCACTGGTGATCGTCGAGGGGACACTGAATAGTGCACGGTACATCCAAACCGTCATCGAACCCATCGTTCTACCATTCCTAGACCGGCAAGGGAACTTGCTGTTCCAACAGGACAATGCACGTCCGCATGTATCCCGTGCCACCCAACGTGCTCTAGAAGGTGTAAGTCAACTACCCTGGCCAGCAAGATCTCCGGATCTGTCCCCCATTGAGCATGTTTGGGACTGGATGAAGCGTCGTCTCACGCGGTCTGCACGTCCAGCACGAACGCTGGTCCAACTGAGGCGCCAGGTGGAAATGGCATGGCAAGCTGTTCCACAGGACTACATCCAGCATCTCTACGATCGTCTCCATGGGAGAATAGCAGCCTGCATTGCTGCGAAAGGTGGATATACACTGTAGTAGTGCCGACATTGTGCATGCTCTGTTGCCTGTGCCTATGTGCCTGTGGTTCTGTCAGTGTGATCATGTGATGTATCTGACCCCAGGAATGTGTCAATAAAGTTTCCCCTTCCTGGGACAATGAATTCACGGTGTTCTTATTTCAATTTCCAGGAGTGTATAAACGTTTGTGAGGTAGTGCATATCAATGCTGCAGTTGATAGGAGTACAGTTGGACGATGGGTAAAGAAATTCAGAGCCTCAGGAAATGCTAAAACGGAGCTCTATGTTGAGCCACGTTTGGGACGTCCTGCCACAGCCACTGCTCCAGGCTTGCTGAATCGCGCGGATGCCTTTATTCAACTCGACAATTGGCTTTGCATTTATCGGTCAGCGTTGGTAGTGAGTCTGCAACGATCGAGATTCTCAGATTTTCAAAGAAGTGCTCACGATGGGTTCCACGAATGTTCACATTGGACCAAAGCCTCAAGGAAAGGCCATTTCATCTGCATTGTTGGAACGTTTTGAGACCAACGGAGAGGCCTTCCTGTCACGGATCGTTACGGGGAACAAAAGCCGGGTGCACCACTTTGCACCGGAAACAAAAAGGCAGTGGAATCAAAGTGGAGCGGCATAATCCTAATTCACCATAAATGAAGAAATTTAAGACGACCCCCTCTGCCAGAAAAGTCGTGGTGACAGTCTTCTGAAATTGTGATGACGTCATTCTCGTGGATGTGATGCCAAGGGGGTCAACCATCAATTCAGAGGCATACGTGAAGAGATTGAGTAAACTCAGGAAGCGTTTCCGACGAGATCGATCGGACAAG